>NC_055995.1:17005193-17306076 GCF_018446385.1 Zingiber officinale
GTACCATTACTTGACACTAACTCCATTAATAAGATTGCACCCCTTTCGATGGGGAAGATCACACGCTCTTAATTAACTTCCTATAGTCATCCTAAGAATGGAAGTTTAATCTAGTGATCCGCAAACAAGCTCATCCGATATGGAGGAAGGCACTCAGAGCCAACGCGCAAGCTTGTTACATCACTTATAAACCAGTAATGGAGACCGTGGAATTTATTTAAAAATAAATCCCTCTCCCACTTAGTTATTTAAAGTGAAGCATTTTGACTATGCTAGCCTACTAAACATGCATACTAACAAGAACACACAGTCACAGCATAAAAAGCAATAAATAGAAAAACTAGTTTTCAACTATTATAACATTTATCTATTGCTGTCCTCCGTGTGTCGCCAACCCTAGCTGCTGTCATCTTTGGCCACTGCCACCGGGTCTAGTTGTCGCATCCATCTTGCCCCTTGTTCCGCTGCGTCTCTGGTGCTCAAAAAGGTTCCACGCCTTGCAAGATTCGATCCGCGACATAAATAGAATTTTACATTTTTCGATCCTATATTCCTCGAAGGAAGGTACATGTGAACTAGATCGAACATAAAATAAAAATTTACATCCATCGATCCTATATTCCATAAACGGAATGTACATGTAACTAGATCAAAAAATAAAATCCTAATAAAACTAAATACAGCTCCTGCTATATTTTATAATACAATCATGCACACATAATAAATGCCCTTGACATGTCCAAGGGTCCAATCACACACATAATAACTATAAGCCATAATAGTTGGATCCTACATCCACAAAGTTAGCACATCCTACTATTAACCTGCCTAAATTATGTATGACATGTGCATAATTAAACTAATACCAAATACACAGAGGCAAAACCTCGCTCTGATACCACTTGTTGGTTGCTACTCGGAAAACCCAATGGCTCCACTGTACAAAAATTTTGTACGTGATCTAAACCTTTCCTAGCTACCATGTGTTCTTTTAAGTTAAACTTGTATCTCCTGCGGAACTTAACACGTTTGATTCCAAGTTTAACTTATATGTTCTTTTAGGTTTAGATTTGGATCTCCTGCGGAACTTAACACGTTTGATCCAAATCACCTAGGTTATAAATTCAATTAAATATTAGTTTCCAAAATTGGCTTCCAGTACTGCATGGCGAGGCACTTGGCCATCTTGGATATGGGAGCAACCACCATCGACTAGACAAAGCCTTTTAAGGAAAGTTAATATTTAATTTCCTTATATAACTCTAGGTTAACCAAAAGGAACAATCAAATCACAAGGAAAAAAGAAAAAGAACACAACATCGAAATTAAATTCGTAAAACAAGAAACGAATGCCTCTTGTATTTGGTATTTATACAAAGAAAAATTAACTAGTATGATGCGGAAATTAAATACTAGTTATACCTCTTTCTTGTATGCAAAAAACCTCGAGATCTTCTGCCGTATCCCTCGCCTCCTCTTGGACGTCGTGTGGGCGACGATCCTCCAAGATGAACACCACCCGGAAAGCTTCTCCTCCTTCTCTAGAATTCGGCCACCACCACCACAAAGGAGCAAAAGAGAGCAAAGGGAAGAAAGGGAGAGGGGCCGGCCACTTGATGATCTCCAACAATACAATATCAATTGTTATATTATTCAAGGCCTCCCCTTCCCCCCTTTTTATATTAGTTTCCCAACGGAAAATTATGGAAAGAGTTTTATAAAAAATTAGACTCATTCCTATTTCCTTTTTTTTATTTTTCTTTCCTTTTAATTAATCAATCCTAGATTGATTTATTAATTAAATAACTATTTGTTGATGTTTAATTATTTGACCGACCTCTTGCTTGGGCACCAAGCAAGGTGGCCGACCACTTATTAAAAGGGAAAGAAAGAAAATTTTTTTTTTATAAAATTTTAAAAGAAGAAAACTTTTAATAAAATTTTACAAACTCTCTCTATTTTTCTAATGTGGATATTAAAAGGAAAGTTTTAAAATTTAAAACCAAGTTTTAAAATTTAAAACATCTCTAATAATATTTATTTTTAAAAGAAAGTTTTATAAATTTTACAACTCTCTTTTAAAACCTTGTGGCCTAATATAAATTAGGAAAATTTTATAAATTTTTAAAATATCTCTTTTTACAAATTGTAAATATCTGAGGAAATTTAAAAATTCAAAAACAACCTTCCTAATTTAAATATTGCGGTTGACCCCCTGGCCCAAGGCAAGGGCCGACCATTTCTAGAGAATATGTGGCCGGCCATTGCTTGGTCACCAAGCAATGAACCGGCCCCTTCTTGGACACCAAGATAGGCTTTTCTTTAGATGGACTTGAGGCTTTATTGAGGCTACAACAGGGACCTAGAGGAGAAATTAGTTTTAGCCTTCCGATGAGCTTGAGTATCCCGTGCTCGCCCTGAACACACAACTCAAGTTCATCGATAATAACTCATTCCACTAGAGAGTTATTACCGCACTACCGCACCAATCCCAAATTACATTATGGGCTCCTTCTTATCATGAGTGTGTTAGTCTCCCTGTGTTTAAGATTATGAATGTCCACTAATTAAGTGAGTTACTGACAACTCATTTAATTAATATATAGCTCCAAGAGTAGTACCACTCAACTTTATTGTCATGTTGGACTAGGTCCACCTGCAGGGTTTAACATGACAATCCTTATGAGCTCCTCTTGGGGACATTCTCAACCTAGATAACTAGGACACAGATTCCTCTATAATCAACAACACATACTATAAGTAATATCATTTCCCAACTTATCGGGCATATTGATTTATCGAGCTAAACCTCACCATTTGATAAGTCAAAGAAATAAATATTAAATATACATGCTTGTTATTATATTAGGATTAAGAGCACACACTTCCATAATAACTAAGGTCTAGTTCTTTTACTAAGTCAGTACAAAAAGAACTTATCTTAATGATCCTACTCAATACACTTAAAGTGTATCAGTATAATTTATTAGTCAAGATAAACTAATACTTAATTACACTACGTCTATTCTGATGGTTTGTTCCTTTCCATCTTAGTCGTGAGCAACTGTTTATAATTTATAGAGAACCGACAACATGATCTTCTAAGTGTGACTCCACACTCCATGTTATCTACTATATAAATTAATTGAACAATTACATTTAATAAATAAATGTAAACATTTGACCAATGTGATTCTTTATTTCAAAATAAATGTGTACAAAAGCTAAACTTTTAAGTATACACTCCAACACTATGAACAGGTCTAGTAAAAAGGGATGGGCTCTTAGTACGCCCCTAGGACGACGGTCGTAGTACGGACCTAGTTCCCTAGTAGGTTCGGGGCTAGCTACCCTGTTCTAGGGATTGTGCGCATTTATGTATATATGTGGTACAAGCCAGGCCCTCATGTTGATATTACGTTTAAGTATTATATGATATGTTTTAAGACATCTTGCACATGACATGACACATGTTTTAAAAGACATCTTGCATGATATAATAAGTTATGATATGATATGCTCTTATGATTTATATGACATGATGCTCTTTTATTTATGATATGATATATCATGATGTTTCTTTATGATATGATATGCTCTTATGATTTATATGACATGATGCTCTTTTATTTATGATATGATATATCATGATGTTTCTTTATGATATGATATGCTCTTATGATTTATATGACATGTTGCTCTTTTATTTATGATATGATATAGCATGATGTTTCTTAATGATATGATATGTTATGATGCTCTGTTTACATGATACGATGTTTAGATGATTATGTCTCCATTGTTATATGCTTATGTGATTATGATATGAAATACGTTTTTTGTGAGTAGGAAAGGATCTTACTAAGCCTGTGTGCTTATAGCTTACTTTCCTTGTACCGCAGATAAAGGCAAAGAATGGATAAACTAGGGGAGCCGCATGAGAGGCAAGAGATGTGTGTGGTGGTGGCTCGGCTAAGAAAAAGAAAAAGACCTGCTTATGTTATTTTATGTTGACATGAACTAATTTTATTTATGTTAATGTTTCGCATGATTTCATGATACTTATTCAAGTTTATGATAGAATTTGATATCGTGACCTCGTTCATTAAAAGAATATAAAAAAATAAGTACTTCCGTTGTTTTATATTAAAAAGAAGTTTTAATATGCATGTATGTTTTCCCCTTGAAAGTAACCCCGCCCTACTAGCAGGAGGGGCGGGTGTTACAACGCTACCACTGAAATATTAGTAAGTGTTTTTTCTCAAGGTTTGAATGATAATGATTTCTTTAAAGATCTAGTAAGAAATCCTCCTGTCAACTTTGACTCTTTGATCGAACGTGCCACTGAATTCATTAACGTTGAAGAAGCTCAAGCTGCTCACAAGAAAGAAGGCAATACTTCTTCTCCTACCCCTATTAAGGAGAGGGTTCCTGCTCCTGTCCCTCCACCTCGAGGACCTCGAGTAGTTCATCCACCGCATCGTCATCCAGAATATCGTCCACAAGCAGTACAACACGTGGAGATGCAACAAGAAGCACCAAGAAGGTGGTGCACATAAGACTAGCAGCCATCATACAGAGGACTGTTTCATTTTGAGAAATAAGAAAGCGAACAAGGATCGTTATCAAAGGCAAAATTATTATCGGCAACAATACCCCAGACAGCAAAGTCTGCTCAAACTGGAATATCGCCCGGTCGAGCCCCAACAAGGCGCATTGCCAACCCCGACCAGTACAAGTCAGCCGCCCGAGAAAACTCAGACTGATGTCATGACCACTCGGCAAGAAGAAAATAGGAGCAATGCCGCCCGAGGCAACATTAATATGATCGCGGGTGGGCCTACTGATGGATATTCCAACAGAGCCAGAAAAGCACATGCACGGAGACTTGAAATACATGCCGTGGGGTGTAGCATGGAGAGGGCAGCTGGCCCATAAATCAGTTTTGTGTCCAGAGACCTCGAGGGGGAAGAAATACCCCATGATGATGCATTAATAATCAAGGTTGTGATAGCCAATTATGCTATTTCTCGTACCTTTATAGATATTGGGAGTTCTGTGAATATTATCTTCAAGAAAGCTTTTGATCAGCTGCAGATTGACCCAAGTGAGCTTCAATAGATAGTAACTCCTTTATATAGATTCACTGGTAATGATGTACAACCGTTGGGTCAGATAAAATTGGCCATATCTTTAGGGGAAGAGCCTCTTATGAGAACAAGGAGATCCTACTTTATGGTGGTGGACGCCCCCTCCTCCTATAATGTGATACTAGGTCGGCCGACCTTAAATGAGTTTAGGGCAGTTGTTTCTACTTTTTGTCAAAAGATTAAATTTCCTGTTGATGACCAGGTCGGGGAAGTGCGGGGTGATCAGAAGACAGCCCGAAAATGTTATGTGGAGATCGTCCGAACTAAAGCTAGTGCCGCCCGAAAAATCCAAAGAATGGAGGTTAATGTCATTCAAGAAAAGTCATCTGTTCTGGTTTATGAGGAAAAGGAAGAAGTCCAGATACAAACCGATCGACCTGAAGCTACTACTTATGTCTCGGCCGATCTTGAGCCTATGTTGAAAGCCGAGCTGATTCAGTGCTTGAAGAAAAATAATGATGTCTTTGCCTGGACGCCCAAAGAAGTCATGGGTGTTTCCCCTTCGATAATGGAGCACTCTTTGCATGTTTTCCTAGATGCCCGGCCGGTCATGAAAAGAAAAAGAAATTTCAGTGCAGAACAAAATCAGATCATCAAGGAGGAAGTGACTAAACTCATGGAAGCTTGTTACATCAGGGAGGTACAATTCCCTAGTTGGCTAGCTAATGTGGTCTTAGTCTCCAAGCCCGGCAACAAATGACGAGTATGTATTGATTTCTGTGATCTCAACAAAGCTTGCCTGAAAGATTATTATCCGCTACCCCGGATCGATCAATTAGTAGATTCTACATCTGGGTGTGAATACATCTCTATGCTGGACGCTTATCAGGGCTATCATCAGGTCCCCTTAGCTAAAGAGGGCCAAGAGAAGGTCAGTTTTATAACATCTGAAGGTACTTATTGTTATAATGTTATGCCTTTTGGGCTAAAAAATGCAGGAGCAACTTATCAGAGGCTTATGAATAAAGTCTTCAAGAAACAGATTGGAAGAAATATGGAAGTATATGTCGATGATATCTTAATTAAGTCTCTTCAAGCTATTGATCTGTGCAGGGATGTAGAGGAGACCTGCAAGACATTAGGCAATATGGGCTCAAGCTAAACCCAACCAAATGTTTATTTAGAGACAAGGGGAGAAAGTTCCTGGGCTATATGATGTCTGAGCGGGGAATAGAAGCCAACCCAAGCAAAGTCAAAGCTCTGCAGAACATGGAACCACCACGCAACATGAGGGAAGCTCAAAGGCTCACCGGCCGGATTAAAGCCTTGTCTAGATTTATTTCATGGTCGACCGATCGTAGTTTCCATTTCTTCAAGATACTTTGGAAGGCTAACAAATTTAAATGGGACGAGGAATGTGACAAAGCTTTTCAAGAGTTGAAAGACTACCTGTCCACCCTTCCTGTATTGGCCAAGCTTATAGTAGGAGAGACCTTGTGGGTATATCTCTCGGCTAATGAAAATGTTGTAGGTTCTGTATTAGTTAGATAGGAAGGGAAAGAGCAACACCCTGCGTATTTTTCTAGCCATTTATTAAAAGAAGCTGAGTGTAGATATACTACACTCGAGAAGTTGGCTTATGCATTAGTGTTGACTGCCTGAAGGTTGAGCCCCTATTTTTTAGCACACACAATTATTGTGTTGACTAACAATACTCTCGGGTGGGTATTGCTTAACCCGGAGGTATCAGGTCAATTGATCAAATGAATGACCGAACTTAGTGAGTATGACATACAATATCAACCTCGCTCGGCCATCAAAGCACAAGCTCTAGCAGATTTCATTATAGAAGTTCAAGGCCCTGAAGAAGAAAATACTTGGAAAGTTTATGTGGATGGATCATCAACCAGACAAGGTAGCAGAATTGGTATTCTCCTTATATCTCCGAGGGAAGATAGACTTCAACTTTCTGTCAGGCTGAAGTATAGAGCTACCAACAATGAGGCAGAATATGAAGCATTGATAGTTGGATTACAAGCCGCTCGGCATATAGGGGCAGCTCGAGTTCTCATTTATTCTGATTCTCAGTTAGCAGCCCAACAATTATTAGGTAACTTTGAAATTAATAATGATAAGCTCAAGTTATATGCCGAGGTATTTGATAAATTAAAGTCTCAATTTCAAGAAGTAAATATACAAAAAGGTCCTCGATCTGAAAATCAAGTAGCCAATGAATTAGCTAAATTGGCCTCTGCTATAACACCATAGATTCTGGATCGACCAGTGGAGCAGACCCTGTTAATATCTTGTATCGAAAGACAAGCTGAGACATAAATACAAGGTGACTGGAAAGCACCAATCATATTATATTTGCAGTAGGGCATTCTTCCAAATGATGCAGAACAAGCAAGGACATTTAAGAAGAGAGCTACTCAGTACACTATGATAGGGGAACAATTATATAAAAGAGCTTTCTCTAGACCTCTGCTTAAGTGTATTGGCACTGAAGATGTACAATTTATCTTGCAAGAGGTTCATCAAGGCTCATGTGGTAGTCATATAGGGGGGAGGTCCTTAGCTCACAGAATTTTATTAGCAGGATATTTCTGACCAACTCTACATGAAGATGCTAACAAATTTGTAAGAACTTGTATTTCTTGTCAGAAACATCAGAATATCCTGCATCATCCTACTCAATTATTAAGAACTTCTATAGTCTCCTGCCCCTTTGATCAATGGGGTATGGATATAGTGGGCCTGCTTCCTATGGCAACTGCACAAAGAAGATTTTTATTAGTAGAAGTGGATTATTTCTCTAAATGGATAGAAGCAGAACCACTTGTTAGGATTACTGAAGATGCAGTTATTAAATTCCTATGGAAAAATATCATATACAGATTCAGTATTCCTTATAAATTAGTTTCTGATAATGGAAGGCAATTCCAAGGAGACAGAATCTTGGATTGGTGCAAAAGTTATGGTATTAATCAAGCATTCACCTTTGTGGCATATCCACAGAGTAATGGTCAAGCAGAAGTAACTAACAGAGAAATTATAAGAGGTTTAAAAATCAAACTAGATCATGTTGGAGGTAGTTGGGTAGATGAATTACCCAGTGTTCTTTGGGCCTATCGTACTACATCCCGAGAAGCTACAGGAATCACTCATTTCCAACTTGTTTATGGGGGTAAAGCAGTAATTCCTATTGAGGTAGGGGTAGAATCTGACATAAAACAGTTATATGATGAAGATAATGATGGTCAACGACTCATGGAGCTGGATCTAATAGAGGAGATCAGAGACAAAGCTACCACTCGTTTCACATCATATCGACAACGAATGAGGCAAAATTATAATAGAAGAGTCATTCCAAGATTTTTTCAAGTGGGAGATCTAGTATTGAAGCGTGTTAAGCCTGTTGGGGATGTTAGCAAGTTAGCACCGCAATGGGGAGGACCTTACAGGGTGGTAGAAAAACTGGCATCAGGCTCATATTATCTCCAAGACATTGAAGGAAGAACTCTTGATCATCCCTAGAGTGCAAATCATTTACAACCCTACCGAACTTAACAAGCTCATATCATTCGAGAATATGTCTGAGAGAACAAATCAACTTGAAGCAGTTTCCCCGCGAACAAATGACAAGTATGCTCATAGTTTATGTACTTTATTCAGTTCGATAAATATAATGCAGGCCAAATATTGCCCAAGAAATAAATATGGCTGAAACAACATGATGATTAGTAAGCAAACACTTCTAAGTTGTTCAAGCGACCGTTAATGGGGTGCTTTAAAGAAGAACCTATCAGTTTTCCTTAAGAAAATCTCAAAGGCATTAAACCATCACAAGGTTAGTGCAAACATTTTAGTTTTACACAAAATATAGTCGACCGAGAAATCTCATGAAGTAACTCGGACGAGTATTCATGGGAGGAACCGGAGACTTTAAACTATCAAAAAAGTATAGTCGATTAGAAAATCTCATGAAGTAACTCGGACGGGTATTCATGGGAGGAACCGGAGACTTTAAACTATCATAAAAACATAGTCGATCGGGAAATTTCATGAAGTAACTCAGACGGGTATTCATGAGAGGAACCGAAGACTTTAAACTATCAAAAAAGTATAGTCGATCGTGAAATTTCATGAAGTAACTCAGATGGGTCTTCATGGGAAGAACCAGAGACTTTAAACTATCATAAAAACATAGCCGATCAGGAAATTTCATGAAGTAACTCGGACGGGTATTCATGGGAGGAACCGGAGACTTTAAACTATCAAAAAAGTATAGTCGATCGGGAAATTTCATGAAGTAACTCGGACGGGTATTCATGGGAAGAACCGGAGACTTTAAACTATCATAAAAACATAGTCGATCAGGAAATCTCATGAAGTAACTCGGACGGGTATTCATGGGAGGAATCGGAGACTTTAAACTATCATAAAAACATAGTCGATCCAGAAATTTCATGAAGTAACTCGGACGGGTATTCATGGGAGGAACCAGAGACTTTAAACTATCAAAAAAGTACAGTCGATTGGGGAATTTCATGAAGTAACTCGGACGGGTATTCATGGGAGGAACCAGAGACTTTAAACTATCAAAAAAGTACAGTCGATCAGGAAATTTCATGAAGTAATCCGGACGGGTCCTCATGGAAGGAACCGGAGACTTTAAACTATCATAAAAGCACAATCGATCAGGATTGTATTACTAATGGAAATTCAAGATTGTGCGGATTTCTTCATAAAAATCATTTGGTATTACACTCCAGATTGAGATTCAAGGTTCAAGGGGGATTCTGTATATATATATACATATAATCTTTCAAAATTACGTTGCCTATCTGGAGGTCCGATCATATGGAGCTCTTTATTTAAAATTACTCGGAATGTTGTACTCAACTAAAGCCTAGAAATTCCATGAAATTCTTCATATAAAATTGCTCGGAATTACATCCTCTTCTGAAGTATGAATGGAACTCTGTACACGCCTACCCGATTAAAGTTCAAGGGGATTATGGGAGATTTCACTGCTCAAAATTATATGATCAATGAAGATATTACTAATGAAAAAGTTTATCAAAACAAGATCTACTTTTGAGGAATAAGGAAGGAATTCTTGAGCAAAAATGGTACTTATGCTGGGTTCTCAGAAGCATTTCAAGGGAAGCAATGCTAAACTAACACAAACCAAGAAAGACAGGTAAGTACCAAATTGTCTCTTAATATTGCAGCTACTTAATTACAGATCTTTCAATTACAAGTCTTCTCATTACAAGCCTTTTTGTTACAAGTCTTTTTCATTGCAAGTCTTTTAACTATCAGCCCTTTCAAATACATAATCATGTTTACTCAAAATGACTTGTTAAATCTTCGGGTAATTCTTTGTTGAGTCTGCGACGATTTATGAATATAGGAGGAGGTTCTCTAGGTAGATAACCACCCTCTCTCAGTTGTTGAAGAATCCCTGCCACAGAATAATTTAAACCATCACAAGGATCCGACGAACATATTCTTTGACAAACGCCGGAGACCTTAGATAAGCTAGGCGTCTCTCTTCCCATCGGTTCTCCTCATGCACCTTATAACTTTGAAATTCAGCTTGTATTTTAGCAGCTTGATCTTTGAGAGTGTCTTTCTCCAGTTTAAGTTGTTCCGATTCTTTTTGGAGTGATGATAGCTCGACATCTTGAGCCTTTCTTTGTTCTTGTTCCTGTAGAATAGCAAAATCATGTGAGGCTGAATCTTGAGCTTGTTTAGAAAGACAGACATTATGAAGCCTCTCTACTTTCTCTAAAACAAGGCTTTTATGAGAAACATCTGAGAGGGCTTTTTCCTTCAAGGCAATTTCCATCTGCAAACCAGAATGTAATCGATCCACTTGTAACTCTAAGGTTCTCCTTTCGAGCTCTTTATTTTTCAATGACTGTTGTAACTCTTGTAATTCTTTCTTCATAACCTCTATTTGCTGATCTTGTGAGGCTACTTTCTTGCGTAATTGAGTAAGCTCAGTGTGAGAAGGAGGAAGATTAGCTTGCAATGTCTCCACCTGAGCCTTTAATTTGCCATTTTCCCTTTCTAAGGCAATAACTAACTGGTCCAGATGAAGACTTGAGGAGAGGAACTAAAAATAATAATACATTTAGCGAAAGCAATAAGAAGTTAACAGTATACAATGAAAAGTACTTACAGCAACAGCTTGGCGACTATGATGATTGACACGGCTGGAAATACTAGTGCCTTTCAATAATTCTTGGCTATGCAACCAAGACTCAGACAATGGGCCTTGCAGTTGTAAAAAACCATAACCGGGAGGGTCGGAAGTTTGTCCCATTTGAGAGGGAAGACCCATAGCCTGTCTAAATAAAGGAGTGGAGGTAGAGGGAGAAGAAGGTAGTGTGGAAGAAGAAGGAAGAGAAATAAGAGGAGTAGTAGGACCGGGAATGATAGAAGATGAGCTAGAAGGGAAGGAAGTAGTAGAAACAAAAGCAACAGAGGAAGAACTAGAGGAGACGGAAGGTGGTAACGCAAGAAGAGTTGATTCAGTTGTTGAAACACGGATTACTGATGGCCCTGGACTTGGAGAAGATCTCTGGCAAGGTGTTCGTTTAGCTCGTGGACCAGAAGCCAGAGGAGGCAAGGCCAATGCAAGAGGCTGAGAGCATACAGAGGGGATAACAGCCATCTCAGAAGCAGAAGAAGCTGAAATAATAATAGAAGAGGAGGGGATTAGTAGAGCCGGTCTCATTATCCTAAGAGAAAGATTGGAGATAATGTGGGTAGGGGGCATGGGTGTCTTACCTCTCTCAAAAGAAATAGGCGCCAGAATGAGAGGAGCTTGTACAAAGGTACCAAAGAGGTCACAAAAAGGAGCATCCTCAGTAAGCTTGGATTTCTTGACTAAGGTAATAAAGGGTTGTTCCTCTTCCTCTTCCATAGCTGCAACAACCTCTTCTTTTTGCTCTTCTTTAGACAGCAGACCCAAGGTAGAGGAAGTAAGATTAGCCCGACAAGCCTGTAGCCATTTTTCTCCAATACTGTTCAGAAAAGACTTAGTCATGGTAGTGTTCTTATACATGAAAGCCGGAAGAAGAGCATAAGCTAAAACATAAGAATCGGGCATCATTATAGAGGAGATATACCAATTGGTAAATGCAGTTCAAAATGTTTAGACATACCAAAAGAGCCATCCAGGGGAGTGTAATGTTGCTTATTCCAAAAGGGAACATCAAGCCCTCCACAATCAAGGAGGGTAAGTTGAATTTAGCCCCCTTCAGTTTGAATAAAGCGAAAGAAACAGAAGGATCATTGAGGAGATTGTTGGTACTAGGAACTGGAGGTAGATCATATATCCATTGGACAAGAAAAGGGGGAGGAGAAGGGAGACGCAAAAAAGAAAAATTTGTGTCGTCATTCCCCTTGAGGAGGAATTCGGTTGAACAAAATAGCCTTAGGGTGAGATTGAAATTTGAAGATACCAATATCTACTTGGCGCGGAACAAAGAAGTGATGAAAAAGACGAGGGGATAGAGGAAAATCTAGCAGTTTAGACACTCCAACGAAACCCATAAGGATAGAAAAAGACTGAGGGATAAATTGATTAAGGGGAATATTCAAGTAGATACTAACATCAGGAAAAAAGGGATGAAGAGGGAATCGAAAACATTGTAGAACTTGGTCCCGAAAGATAGATATGCACCCCAGAGGAGGAAGATGTGGGCTATCCTGTGGGGTAGGATGAACTATATAGGAAGGAAAATCATAGCTCATTTGTAAATCCACCTCCTCTATTTCTATGAGATCGGAAGCGCACGAAAGGAACCATGTGTAACGCCCGCCCTTTCCACCACTCAGAAAGGGGGAAATGACGGGGTTACTTGAAACATACATACATGCATATAAGGCAGCGGAAGTAAATAAATCTTTTTTTTTCTTTCCTTTGAAACAAATTAAACTAACTAAAGCATATGATCATGTTATCATAGAAGCATGTTCATTATCATAGAGCATATATCCAAACATATCATGTGAACCATGTATTAACATTCATAACTTGATCTAACATTTACTAATAAAGCATACTATCAGGGAACATGAAAACATAAATTCATAGTGAGTAAACACCAATAAATATCATCCATCAAACGTTATGTAGCAAAATAAGATCACATGTAAACTTTTAGAACATAGAAGCAATAAGCAGATCTATTCCACCATGCCACTGCCACACACATTCTTGCCCTTCCTGCTGCTCCCTTTTAGTTCAACCATTCTTTTCCTTTATCTGCAGTACAAGGGAAATTAAACTATAAACACATAGGCTTAGTAAGATTCTTTTCTACTCACAAAACATAAATCATGCATCTAAACATAAAGTGGTGACATGTTCCTTTAACCAACATCTAGAAATAAATTTACATGCTAGCATAAAGTAGAGTCATACTCATGTAAGCAAATCATAACATAGCATGTGAGAGCTCATACATAAAGTAGTAACATGATCATCTAGGCAACATAGACATATTTTTCAAAAATAAACATCTTACTAAAACATAAAGAAAACATTTAGCATGAATAAGCGTATGCAGGATTTCCTTTGAAAACATGTATCATGAAATGAGTATATGCAAGATGTCCTTTGAAAACATATATATCATATAAATACTTGAACATAATCTCATCATGAGGGCCCGGCTTTGTACCATATACATGAATTTGCTCGCATCCTAAATAGATCCGAGGTAGCTAATCCCGCACCTATTAGGAACTAGGCCCGTTTCCTTGACCATCGACCTAGGGGCACTTAGGAGCCCATCCCTTACTAGGCCCATTTCTTTGACCATCGACCTAGAGGCAACTTAGGAGCCCATCCCCGGTACAAGCCATACAAAGTAAAATAACATATCATGTTTCATATCATATTATAGCGTATTATGTTCTTCTCATATCATGGCATATCATATTCTTGTCATATCATGAATAGTGCTCTTAGTCCCAACTTAAGAGAAGCATCTCTTAGGCTTTTTATCATACATAAGCCTTACATAACATAATGACATAAAGTGCACATAACATATATCATTTCCTAGAGAAAACATACATGATGGCATAAGTGTACATAAAATTTTGCATATCATAGAGAAAACATAACATGATGGCACAAGTGTACATAACATATAACATGGTAACATAAAATCCATATCACATCATAAGAAGTCATTATCATGCATGGTTAGGGTTTTGATCTTCCTACAAAACCTAAATCATAACTTAGCCGAAACCTAAAGGTAGGATTCTAGGTTTTTAACCCAACATGAAGCATGGAAACTTAAACTAATCATATATCAAGAATAATACATCATGAGGAAACATAAACAAGCATAGTTAGGTTTTAAAACTTTTCCCTAAACCTTTCTTTCAATCTTGGCCGAACCCTAAGGGTAAGGTTCTCAAACTTTTAATACAACAAGAAGCATGAACACTTAAACTAACCATATTAAAGGATCATACATCATGAGGAAGCATAAACAAGCATGGTTAGATTTCAAGACCTTGCTCTAAGCCTTATATTCAATCTTCGTCGAAACCTAAAGGTAAGGTTCTAAGTTTTTTTTAATACAACATGTAGCATGAAAACTTAAACTAACAACATGTAAGAGATCATACATCATGAAGAAGCATAAACAAGCATGATTAGATTTCAAAACTTTACTCTAAGCCTTATATTCCATCTTGGCCGAAACCTAAAGGTAGGGTTCTAAACTTTTTGGTACAACATGTAGCATGAAAACTTAAACTAACAATATAAGAGATCATACATCATGAAGGAGCATAAACAAACATGATTAGATTTTAAAACTTCACTCTAAGCCTTATATTCCATCTTGGCCGAAACCTAAAGGTAGGGTTCTAAACTTTTTGGTACAACATGTAGCATGAAAACTTAAACTAACCACATATAAGAGATCATACATCATGAAGAAGCATAACAAGCATGATTAGGTTTTAAAACTTATCCCTAAACCTTGTATCCATCCTTGGCCGAAACCTAAAGGTAAGGTTCTAAGCTTTTTATACCACATGTAGTATGAAAATTTAAACTAATCACATATAAGAGATCATACATCATGAAGAAGCATAAACAAGCATGGTTAGATTTCAAAACTTTGCTCCAAGCCTTATATTCAATCTTGGCTGAAAACTCAAGGGTGAGATTCTAGACTTTTTAATACTACATGAAGCATAAATTGAAAACTTGACAACCATAAGTGACCACAAATCCTTATCTTGGCCGAAACTTGCAAGGAAATCCCTAAGTTTTTTTTCAAACAACCTTTAAACATAAAGCATACGAGAACTACTTGTACTGCAGGTGAGGGAATACTTACATCCTCTTGCTTGATTCACTAAGAGAAGGGACCTTGCTTGTGAAGTTTTCCTAAAGAGAAAGCCCTTAGCTTGGATTCGGTAAAATGAAAAGGAGAGCTTTAGGGTTCGGTGGAGGAAGGAAGGAGGAGGAAGAGAGAAGACAAAATGAAAATTTTCCTTCCTTTCTCTTATTTATGCCAAAATGAATGAAGAAGGCAAAACCATCTTCTCATTGGGAAGGAAGAAGAAAACTCAAACTTCTCCTTCTAAGTCTCCTTCTAAATGAAAGGGCCTTCACCTTAACTACAATCTCCCTTCTTTTCCTAATAGCACACCCCTGTTGGGGCTACTGGTTATCACATACATGCATCTAACAAGAGGTCCAAAGTTCAAACCTTGATTATGCCTCTTTTTGGTTCTATTTCCTTTTTATTTTCAAAAAAACTACATAAAGCCTATTTTAATCATGGGAAAATAATTCATAAAATTTCTAGGGATCCTATGATGTTACACCATGCTGGGGAAGAAGTGGCCATGGCAGAACAACAGAAGGAAAGCAAACAAGGGAGAAGGTAGGGATATTCAAAAAGAAGAAGATAGCATTTCGAACCTCTTTCTTTTTTCCTCAAGGCCTTATACCCAAAAACCCTTAAACAGGAGAGGAAGAAGAACTGGAAAAAGGATAAACCTGAAAGCATAAGCGTATATAAAATAATAATATCAAAGGTAGTTCGTGTAGAATTTAAGTATAAAAGTGGGTATAGAGAGAAAGAGTATGAATCCAATAAGGAAGAGTACCCGGAATCATAACCGTCATAAAGAGGTAATGTCATCAAAGGATAAAATCGAATTCAAAAAGAAGGATGAATCCCAAGAAAAAGATGTTAAGTTTGGTAATCTTCCTCGGGAAACGCAACCAAGTTTCTCTCAATATAGGCTTGATTCTTAAGAGAATCAAACAAATATGGGGAAAATCGGTCTGGTACTAGATTGATAAAATAATTTCAGATTATCTATTTGAGTAAAACAATAAACCTGGTTAGGCATAATGGACCGGACGAGATTTAGTTAAGTATAAGGCATCAGTCGATATATTCCCGCATAAGGATATATTGACCAGGTATAGTAAACCAATTGATATCAAAATTAGCACATCAAACGGGACTCGATTAAAAACTACCGGACGGGACTTGTAAACATAAGTATGAATCGGTCAGTTACGATAGATCGGCTGAGATGAATACTATTCTAATATATGGATTTGAGATTTATAAGGGTAAGTTAGGTGATACTCGCCATAATGAACCTGATGAAATTTGGTTAAGTATAATGCATTAGATGATATTCGTAAATACAAGTATAAATCGATCGGGTATAATAAATCGATCGATATTAAGAATATTACGATATACTGCACTAAATCGAACGAGACTTAATTAACTATAAAATACCGGACGATATTTGTCAACACTAGTATGCATCGACTGGTCATGATAGATCGGTCGAAATGGAGGATATTATAGTATATTGAGTGAAGTTTTATGATGGCAAGCCAGGCGACATTCAACATACTTAGACAAAACAAACAACCGCCACGAAAAAGAACAGATTTAATAATAAAGATAGAAGTTCAACTTTACATAAACCAACCAGGCTGTCATCACAAATCCTAGTCAATTTTACAATGATTTAAATTCGAGTAAGAAAATTACTCTATCGTTAACTGAGGAAATAGATCGGCGAGCCTGTTATCAAGAAGTCTACGTCGGTTCAAGAAGTTAGGAGGGGGATCGCGAGATAAGAAGCCTTCTTCTCGGAATTGATGCACTGCCCCTTCATCTCTAGTAGTGTAGGCCGCCAAGATGGATTTTATGATGGGCTTGTTGAACTCTGGAGATTGGATCAAGACGGTAGCTCGCCCCTTGAAGCGGGTGTCTTCACCAGCCTTGTAAACTACCAATGCCGTTGGGGAATTTTTCAGCTCAACGTCCTTGGTGGACGCTTCTGCTTTGGCTGTATTCAAAGAAGTATTCAAAGAGGCTATTTCATCATCTTTCAGATGTAAAGCCTTGAGTTTATCAGCTAGTGTAGATTCATAATCAGACTTTAGTTTATTAAGTTCAGTCGTCTGATTCTCTAATTTGAAAGTTAATTCCTTGTTAACATCCGTAGCAGATTGGAATTGCAATTGAAGGCTTTCAATTTGAGACTCGTATTGCTTCTTGGACTCTTATGAAACTCTAGCAGAAGACATCTCAGCAATTTGTTGCTTCAACTTCTTGTTCTCATCGTATAAGTTGTGCATCAATCGAGACAGACCCATGTTCTCTAGACATCGCTGGGAACATGACAAAGGATCATAAAACAGTAAAGGACAAATAATAAATAAACTTTGATAAACATACCTGGGTTTCCTTTTTAGAAAATCGATCAATCGCCTCAGGAGGGGTGAGTTCCCCAAAAAGAGAATGAATTATTTCCCAGGCATTAGCAAAAGAACCTCCCAGTAAGATAGGGAGGACGGGAATGGCAGAGGAGCCTGTAGAAAAAGAAGAAGTTGGAATAGAATGGGGAGCAAAAACTAGATAAGAAGAAAGTAAAGAAGGTAAAGATCCAAATGTGGGTATAGACAGAGGAAAGGTGAAAGAAGGGCCACCAAGAACAGTGGTACTAGAGGAAGGTGGAGAAGAGAAAACGAGAGAAGGATAAAGGTCAGCTAAAGTGAGCTCATCAGAAGGAAGGGTAGTAGAAGTAAAGTCTTCTAAGAGCAATTCTTCGACGGAAAGGATGAGTCTCCTTTTGGGAGGAGGAGCCCTAGAAGTTTGCGCCCTGGGCGTTTGCCAGGAGCAACTTCATCTATTGATTTACCAGAGCTCACAGGAGTTGTAAGCTCAATGATAGGAAGGGGAGTGGCTGCTGAAGGAGCAGCAGCCATTGATGAAGAAATAGTCAGCAAAGAAACAACTGGAGTTTCTACAGGAAGGCCTTCGGAAGCCTCAGGAACCACTTGAGAGCTGGATACTTCAACCAGAGGAATCAGATCTTCAATTGGAGGTGGCGGAGTAATGGAAGCAAGAAGCTCTTGCTCTTTTGCGCGAAGTACGTCCTCTTCCAGACGCAGTTCTTCATCGATTAACACAGAATAGAAACTGTCCACTACATAGAGGGAAGAAAGTGTTTTAGTTAGTAAAAATCAATAAGAAAGAAGCAAAATTTTACCTAAAGAGCCTTGTGTATCGGGCTTGACAGGGCTTAGACCAAATAAATACAGAAGATCAACCCACAGCCACTTAGGGATAGAAAGCTGGTGACAGTAATTTTTCACAATAAACAGGAAAAGTAGGATGAAGGTGAAACTCCCTGAGGTCGGGCAAGGGAGGCAAGGAGGATCTCCAGGCATGGGACCAGGGAATAGGTCCTGGAAACTTTATAAAGAAGAAACGAGATTTCCAAGCCTTGAGAGATGAAGGCATATCCTCAAAAAGGACCATCTTAGTCCGGGATTGGAAAAGGAAAACACCGGGCTATGTACATTTTGGTTAAGAAAACATGAAAAAATTCTAGGGAGTAGGAGGAATATCTAATAGATGAAATAACATGTAGGTACCACACAGATAACGAAAGGCATTAGGGGTGAATTGTTGCAAGGGAATATCAAAATATTAACTCACATCAATTAGAAAAGGAGGAATGGGAAACCTCAAACCCCCTATTAATTGATCCCTGAAAAAAGTCACGTAATTAGTGGGGGGACGGTGAGGATGATCATCTGGTTTTGGAATTAAGATACCATATTCCCTAGGGATTTCATATTGATGGCGGATAGCAAGCCTAGCATTTTTATCAAAGGAAAAGGAAATTTGGGCATACCAAGGAGCAATCGTTTCTTCAGCCATAGACAAAAGTAAAGGTTAGCGGAACAACAAGTTACTTACTGGAAGCAAGAAAGGAGATCACCGGAAAGCAGTGAGCGCGAGGTTTGTTCAAAGACTGCAGCAAGAGAAGAACGCTTGGGCAAGAAAGAAAGGGACAAAGTTGAAAAGAAGACGAAGGGTTTAGGGTTTAGAAAACACACAACCGTCGTTAGATCAAAACACTTTTCTTTCAATAGACGTTGTGGATTATAGAAAAAGGGCAAATGCCCGTGTGACGCAGCAGAGAGAGAAGATGTGTGTTACAGAATCATAAAGGGGCATTTATGTTGGACGCGACAAATTGAATCATGCTGGGGTTGGTAACACCTCGTCATACGCCTCCAACATTCTCTTACCATTGAGAAGCCAATCACAATCAAGGAAATTCTTAGGAGAAGACGCAGTTTACTAGGTGTAATAAAGGAAGAGGGATTGAGTTTGACAAAACCTAGGCTAAGGACAAAAAATAATGAAAGTTATCTAGGCATAAAGCATGGTCCAAATTAATGTTATTATAAAGCATAAACTAACACCGATCGAAGTAATTTTATTTACAATATCGGTCAGCATAACTTCAGCTATAATAGATAGTATAATATCGGCCGGGATAACCTTGTTTGTAATAAACAAGAGAATATCGATTGACATAACTTCAGCTATAATAGATAATATAACATCGGCCGGGATAATCTTGTTTGTAATAAACAAGCGAATATCGGTCGGCATAACTTCAGCTATAATAGATAATATAACATCGGCCGGGATAATCTTGTTTGTAATAAACAAGCGAATATCGGTCGGCATAACTTCAGCTATAATAGATAATATAACATCGGCCTGGATATTTTGTTTGTGATAAACAAGCTAATATCGATCGAAATGATAACGCTTATGATATACAAGCCAATATTGGTCGAGGCATTACATCTATTCTTGTGAACTAGAGGGATTCAAGAGAGTCATCCAATTCAATACAAAAGATTGTTTGACTTTACATTTAGAACCTGATCAAATACATAACATTACATTTTCCTCTCAAAACATTAAACCTCGAAAGGTCAACAAAAGTTACAAACATAAGCTCTCAGGATGCTTAGAAAATTTCAATCCCACCGGAGTCAAACTTGCCAAGAAGCAGAAGTGAAAATATTTTACCTAGCACGAAGGAAGCTTGCCCGGGCAACAGAAGTGGCAATATTTTGCCTGGGACTAAGGAAATTATGAAGCAGGGTGGTCTCAGGGACAAGGGGGAGGGGACAAATCTATTCACGCCCTGGTGCAAAGGTGACTGAAGAGTCCCTCCCCTACTTGAGCCCTAGAGCTCTACTTCCAGAGTGACCATCCTAGCCTGAGGGTAACCTGGGCTATGCCCTCATCGTGACATCCATGGGATGTTGGGTTGGTCCTCCATGAGTAGTGGGAACTCCTCTGAAACCCGTCGGGTTTGCAGAACAGTCGTGCCTTTGGCTGGAGATTCTATATCCTGAAAAACTTCATTCCTTGGGATAGTTTCTCGGGTCAAAAGGTTAACTAAAGTCAAATCTTGAGCAAACTCATATATAGATTTCTCCTTTTCCAACAAGAATTGCCCCCAGAAAGGGGGATTTGAGGCCATACTCTCAGTAAGACGAAGTGAACAAGGAAGACAAAGAAATGGGGCGAATGAAGAATGAAGAGAGGGTAATAACTCTATTTAAAGGATGAAAAGACTCATGGGATCACTGTACTTGAGTTTATGGGATAAATATAGCAGAGGATCATGAGGCCATTATAGTACCTATGGTAGAGTCATGGGTAAGGATAGGTAAAGAGACAAAAATAGGCTTGTGTCTAGTCAGTCGGCTACCCCTCCTTCGACTAGACTTGAAGGGAAGGCTAGTGATATGGATTAGGTTAAATGGGTCCCTGGTGAAACAAGGGAAAGGAGATGGCAAATTTAAGAAGATAGATCAATATCGGTAGGGATATACCTTAAGAGAGAAAGGCAGATCCCGGCTAGATAATACCTTGATGAAGAAAGACCAATAGTGATAGAGATATCCATCAAAGGAGGAAGGCCAATATCGATCGAGATATACCCTAGGGAAAGTAGGTAAATATCGACTGATATATACCTTAATGCGGGTGATATGGGTTAGGTTTCATGGGTCCCCAATAAGGAAGGAAACGGAGATAACCAAACGGGGAAGACAGACTGATATCGGCCGAGATATGCCTCCAAGAAGGAAGGCCAATATCGGCTTGGATACGCCTTTAAGGAGGAAGGCCAATATCGGTCGGGATATACCTCCAAGAAGGGAGGCCAATATCAGCCGGGATATACTTCCAAGAAGGGAGGCCAATATCGACCAGGATATACCTCCAAAGAGGCAGACCCATATCGGTCTACATACACCTCAAAGGAGGTAAGTCAATATCGGTCGGGATATAGTTCAGAGAAGGTAGACCAATATTGGCCAAGATATGCCTCCAAGAAGGGAGGCCAATATCGGCCGGGATACGCCTTTAAGGAGGAAGGCCAATATCGGCCGGGATACGCCTTTAAGGAGGAAGGCCAATATCGGTCAGGATATACCTCCAAGAAGGCAGACTCATTTTGATCTGCATATACATCAAAGGAGGTAAGTCAATATCGGCCGGGATATAGTTCAGAGAAGGTAGACCAATATCGGCCGGGATATACCTCCAAGAAGGCAGACTCATATTGATCTACATATACATCAAAAGAGGTAAGTCAATATCGGCCGGCATATACCTCAAAGGAGGTAGGCTAATATCGGCCAGAATATACCTCAAAGAAGGTAAGGGAGCACGAACGGGCATTGTCCAAGGAGCCTCATGAGAGATAATAGTAATTGATCAAACATAATTAAGCCTAACCCTGATCAACATAAGAAACATTGGTATGTTAAGCCATCTTTGATATAACAAAAACAGGAGGGGTGAGTAGGAAGGATAGAAATACTTTGAGAAAGAATTGGTGAAATAGAAGAGAAGTAATATTTCGAATAAAGTAGTTCCTGAAGATATTTGCAGTATATGATTGTATAACCAGTGTTATATATTTTTTGGCGGGAAATGTGTTTTTAGACCATTTTGCAGGTGCTAGACGACAAAGAAGGTACATCTGGGGTACGAAGAAGATTCCTTAAAAAGTCATTTACCACAAGTACACAGCCTACGTCATCTCATAACAAACTCTAACAAACCGGGGTCCACTTCATGACTACGGAGGTTATATGAAGTGGTATAAAAGGGGGAATCCTCTCCGTTGGCGAGGTAAGTTCACATCATTGCGCACATTCATAACCCTAATTTTTCAACCATTGTTCATCTTCTTCCTCCTTCTTCCACACCAAGAGAGATCACTAACTTGAGCGTCGGAGGGCCTAGCCAGGGATTCCCACCCCGGTCTTAGGTCACTGACGGTAGTGTTGGTTGGTCTCTTGTGCGCAGGAAGCCTTGGGAGTTCCGAAGCTGGTGTTCTTCGATTGGATCTCTTCATCGTCATTGGTATCTTGCATCGAGAGGACATTCTGGGGATTCATCTTCTTGGATCCTCTTTGGGTTTCTCGGATCGACGTTCTCTAGGCATTATTCTCCATCAGTAGTGGGTTTTTTCTCCCGGATCTCTGTCTTGTCCATCTTCTCAGACAGGATCAAATTTGGCACCGTCTGTGGGAACTTCACCTGAATCTGGGACTACAAGATGGAAGAGGCCGGAAAATCAAACCTACTCACTATTAGTCGTGAGGATCTGGATTTCCTCATCAATTCTCACGTACAGAAAGCCTTACAGCAACAACAACAACTTCAAGCCCACACTGGAGCTACTCTACCAACAACTCATAATCCAGCGATTTCAACTACTGAGCATCGGAAAGGAAAAGAGCCGGAAGAGGAGGAACATGCATATTTTCCCCCAGGTGCCGTTTCTCCGACAAGACGTCCACGAGCCTTTCTTCGCACTCCCATGGAGTAGGGGGGTCGAAGGCCCGTGTTTCAGGAATCCTCTGGCGAAGCACCCGATAGAGAAAAGCGTAAGATCAAAATGATAACTAGTGATAGCTCGCCAGAAAAAGTCATCTCTCCATTCCCTCAGAGTGTATTGGATGATCCGCTTCCTAAGCGGTATCAAAATCTTCAAATCGGTGAGTACACTGGAACAACAGATCCAGAAGATCATCTATTGAAATTTAAGAATGTAACATTATTACAACAATTTTCTGATGGGGTGAAATGTCAGATGTTTCTTACTACCCTCGGAGGAGCCGCACAACGCTAGTTTAAAAGACTGCCAGAGAAGTCTATTCGAAAATTCAAAGACTTCAAGAAGGTTTTTCTACACCATTTTTTCAGCAACAAGAGGTATCATAAGACTCCTTGGAGTCTATTTTCAATTAAGCAGGCATCCAAAGAGTCCATTCGAACCTATATCAAAAGGTTCAATCAGGTAGCTATCGATGTACCTAATGCTACCACAGAAATCTTAGTAAGCGCTTTTTCTCAAGGTTTAAATGATAATGATTTCTTTAAAGATTTAGTGAGAAATCCTCCTGTTAATTTTGATTCCTTGATTGAGCATACTACAGAATTCATTAATGTGGAAGAAGCTCAAGTCGCCCGTAGGAAGGAGGGCGTTACTTCTTCTCCTATCCAGGTTAAGGAGAAAGCTCCGGCCCCTGTTCCTCCACCAAGAGGGCCTAGAGCGACTCATCCACCTCACCGTCAACCAGAATATCGTCCACAAGCAGTACAACACGTGGAGATACAACCAGAGGCACCAAGGAGATGATGCACTTATCATAAAACTAGCAGTCATCATACTGAAGACTGTTTTGTTTTAAGAAATAAACGAGCTAATAGGGAGCGTTATCATCGGCAAAATTATTATCGACAGCAGTACCCTAGACAGCAAAGTCCACTCAAGTTGGAAATCGCCCGGTCGAGCCTCGGCAGGAAGCATTGCCCACCCCGGCCGGTACAAGTCAAGTATCAGAAAAGGCTCCTCCTGAAGCCATGACAACTCGACAAGAAGAAAACAGGAGTAATGCAGTTCGGGCCAATATCAATATGATTGCAGGCAGTCCCATTGATGGGGATTCTAATAGGGCCAGGAAAGCACATGCCCAAAGTCTAGAAATTCATGCCGTAGGGTGTAGCATGGAGCGAGCAGCCGATCCCGAAATAAGTTTTAGACCTAGAGATCTTGAGGGAGTAGAAATACCCCATGATGATGCCCTGATCATTAAAGCAGTGATAGCCAACTACGCTATTTCGCGTACCTTCATAGACACGGGCAGTTCTGTCAATATTATATTCAAGAAGGCTTTCGATCAACTATAGATTGACCCGAGTGAACTTCAACAGATGGTCACTCCTCTATATGGATTCACGGGCAATGAAGTATAACTGCTGGGACAAATAAAGTTGGCCATATCTCTAAGAGAGGAGCCTCTGATGAGAACTAGGAGATCTTATTTCATGGTGGTAGATGCCCCATCCTCTTATAATGTGATATTGGGTCGACCGGCCCTAAACGATTTTAGGGTGGTTGTTTCTACTTTTTGTCAGAAAATTAAATTTCCTGTTGACGACCAAGTTGGGGAGGTGCGGGGTGATCAGAAGACAACCCAAAAATGTTATGTAGAAATAGTTCGAGCTGAGGCTAACGCTGCCCTAAAGATTCAAAGAATGGAAGTCAATGCCATTCAGGAGAAGCAGCCTATTCTGGTTTATGAAGAAAAGGAAGAAGTTTAGATCCAAACTGGTCGGCCTGAAGCTACTACGTATATTGCGGCTGACCTTGATCCCACTCTGAAAGTCGAATTGATACAATGCCTAAAGAAGAATAATGATGTATTTGTCTGGACGCCTAAAGAAGTCTCGGGCGTTTCTCCTACAGTCATGGAGCATTCCCTTCATGTCTTCCCAGATTCCCGCCCGGTCATGCAAAGAAAGAGGAATTTTAGTGTGGAACAGAACCAAATCATCAAAGAAGAGATAACTAAACTTATGGAGGCTGGTTACATCAGGGAAGTACAATTTCCTAGCTAGTTAGCTAATGTGGTGCTGGTCTCTAAGCCAGGAAACAAATGGCGAGTGTGCATTGATTTCTGGGATCTCAACAAGGCTTGCCCAAAAGATTATTATCCATTACCCATGATCGATCAACTAGTAGACTCCATTGCTGGATGTGAGTACATTTCTATGCTAGACGCTTATCAAGGCTATCATCAGGTTCCCTTAGCTAAAGAAGATCAAGAAAAGGTCAGTTTCATAACATCTGAAGGTACTTATTGTTATAATGTTATGCCCTTCGGATTAAAAAATGCAGGAGCAACTTATCAAAGGCTTATGAATAAGGTCTTCCAGAAGCAGATAGGGAAAAATATGGAAGTATATGTTGATGATATCTTAATTAAATCTCTTCAAGCTGTTGATCTATGCAGGGATGTAGAGGAGACCTGCAAGACATTGAGACAATATGGGCTCAAGTTAAATCCGAGTAAATGTTTATTCGGAGCGAAGGGGGGAAAATTCCTGGGGTATATGGTGTCCGAGCGAGGAATAGAGGCCAACCCGAGCAAAGTCAAGGCACTTCAGAACATGGAGCCTCCGCGCAACATGAGAGAAGCTCAAAAATTGACCGGCCGGATTACAGCCTTGTCTAGGTTCATTTCCAGGTCGCCCGATCGTAGCTTCCATTTCTTTAAAATACTCAGAAAGGCCAATAAATTTTAGTGGAATGAGGAATGTGATAAGGTTTTTCAAGAGTTAAAAGATTATTTGTCTACTCTCCCTGTATTAGCTAAGCCTATAGTAGGAGAGACTCTTTGAGTATATTTGTCGGCTAATGAAAATGCTGTAGGCTCTGTATTAGTCAGACAAGAAGGAAAAGAACAACAACCTGTATATTTTTCTAGCCATTTATTAAAAGGAGCTGAGTGTAGATATACTACACTAGAGAAATTGGCTTACGCATTGGTGTTGACTGCTCGGAGGCTGCGACCATATTTCTTGGCACATGAAATTGTTGTATTAACCAACAGTACTCTTGGACGGGTGTTACTCAACCCAGAGGCATCAGGTCGATTGGTCAAATGGACAACTGAACTTGGAGAATATGACATTCAATATCAACCTCGCTCGGCCATCAAGGCACAAGCTTTAGCTGACTTCATTACAGAAGTTCAAGGCCCTGAGGAAGAAAACATCTGGAAAGTTTATGTAGATGGCTCCTCAACTAGACAGGGCAGTAGAATTGGTATTCTTCTTATATCTCCAAGAGAAGACAGACTTCAACTCTCTATCAGATTGAATTACAGAGCTACTAATAATGAAGCAGAATATGAAGCTTTGATAACTGGATTGCAAGCCGCTCGGCATATAGGGGCAGCTCGAGTACTCATCTATTCTGATTCTCAATTAGCAGCCCAACAACTATCAGGTAATTTTGAAATTAATAATGACAGGCTCAAGCTATATGTTGAGGCATTCGATAAGTTGAAGTCCCAGTTTCAAGAAGTAAATATACAAAAAGTTCCTCGAGCTGAGAATCAGGTAGCAGATGAATTGGCCAAGCTGGCCTCTGCTATAGTGCCATGGAGTCTAGATCAGCCAATAGAACAAACTCTGTTAATATCTTGTATCGAAAGACAAGCTGACGCAAAAATTCAAGGCGACTGGAGAGCTCAAATCGTATTGTATCTACAGGAAGTACTCTTTCGAGTAATACAGAACAAGCAAGGGCATTTAAGAAGAGAGCTGCTCAGTACACTATGGTAGGAGAACAATTATATAAAAGAGCTTTTTCTAGACCTCTGCTCAAGTGTATCGGCATAGAAGATATACAATTTATTCTACAGGAAGTGCATCAAGGTTCATGTGGTAGTCATATAGGAGGGAGATCCTTGGCCTATAAAATCTAATTAGCAGGGTATTTCTGGCCTACTCTACATGAAGATGCCAACAAGTGGGTAAGAACTTGTATGTCTTGCCAAAAACATCAAAATATTTCGCATCATCCCACACAGTTGTTGAAAACCTCTATAGTCTCATGTCCCTTCGATCAATGGGGCATGGACATAGTAGGCCCATTTCCTATGGCAACTGCATAAAGAAGGTTTTTATTGGTAGCAGTGGATTATTTTTCCAAATGGGTAGAAGCAGAACCACTTGCCCGGATTACTGAAGATGCAGTTATTAAATTTATGTGGAAAAATATCATATGCAGATTTGGTATTCCTCATAAATTAGTCTCTGATAATGGAAGACAATTTCAAGGGGATAGAATTTTAGCTTGGTCCAAAAGTTACGGTATTACACAGGCCTTTACCTCTGTGGCTTATCCGCAAAGTAATGGTCAAGCGGAAGAAACCAATAGAGATATTATAAGGGGTTTAAAAACCAAATTGGATCATGTCAGAGGTAGCTGGGTAGATGAATTACCAAGCGTTCTTTGGGCATATCGTACTACACCTCGAGAAGCTACAGGAATTCGGTTGAAGGGAGGCGCATATAGAAAAATTTGTGATACCATTCCCCCTGAGGAGGAATTCGGTTGAACAAAATGGCCTTGGGACGAGATTGGAATTTGAAAACACCAACATCTACTCGACGAGGAACAAAGAAGTGATGAAAAAGACGAGGAGACAAGGGAAAATCTAACAGTTTAGATACCCTGACAAAACCCATAAGGATAGAGAAGGATTGAGGGACAAACTGATTGAGTGGAATATTAAAGTAGAGGCTAATGTCAGAGAAAAAAGGGTGAAGAGGAAATCGAAAACCTTGTAAGACTGGATCTCGAAAGGTAGATATACACCCTAAAGGAGGAAGATGTGGACTATCCTGAGGAGCGGGACGAGCTATATAAAAAGGAAAACCATAGGTCACCTTTAAATCCACTTCTTCTGTATCTATAAGGTCAGAAGCACACGAGAGAAACCACGCAGGAGGGGATGTGGCCATAGTGAAACAGTAGAAGGAAGAGGAACCAAGGGAGATGAAGAGAGATGTGGGAAAGCGGAAGAAAACTTCTTAAAACCCTTGTTTTCCTTTCGGTCATGTGCTAAAACCCCCAAATAGAGATAGCAGAAGAAAACAAGAAAAGAAAAAAGTACTCGAAATTTCAATCGTCATAAATGGGTGATAACATTAAAGGGTAAAAAAGGGAATGAATCTCGAGAGAGAGAGATGAAGTTAAGTAATCTTCCTCGAAAAACGTGTAAAGTTTCCCTAGACACAATTCTTAAGAAAATTTGACGAATATAAAGAGAAATTGGTCAAGTGTTATAAGTTCGGATTATTTGTTTAATAAAATCAGGCAAAGGTTGGGTGCAAGGTGTTAGTTAATAAACGGGACCTGGTTACAGAATATCGGACGAGATTCATAAATATCAATCAGTCGATCATAATAGATCGGGCAAGATAGATACAATTCAAATATGTTGACCAAAGGCTTATCATGATAAGTCAAATGGCATACACAATGATAAGACCATATGACGTTTGGTTAATAAAAAAGATGACATGCATAGATATGAGTGTAAATCAATCAAGAAGAACAAATCAATCGATATCGAGAATATCGCAATAGGACTGTATTAGAGTGAACGAGACACAATTAATCTATAAAATATCGGACGATATTTGTCAGCATTGATATATACCGCTCGATCATGATAAAACAGTCTAAATAGATAAACGTAATAATATGTTGGGTGAGGTTTTATGATGACCAGCCAAGCGACATTTAACATATTTAAACAAAATAGATGATCGTCATTAGGAGGAGTAAATTTAACAATAAAAAGGGATAATCAACTTTACATGAGTTCGCTAGATTGTCATCACAAAGTTTTGGTCCCCCTTTACAAGGATTCGAATTTAAATAAGAAATGAAAGTCATACTAAGGTCAGCTGAGGAAATAGATCAGGAGGCTTGTTCTCAATAAGTCTGCGACGATTCAGGAAATGAGGAGGAGGATCGCGAGATAAGTAGTTTTCCTCTCGCAATTGCTGAATCGCCCCTTTAGCTCCCGCAGTAAAGGCCGCTAAGATTGACTTCACGATGGGCCTATTGAATTCAGGAGATTCAATCATGATGGTGGCCCGTTCCTTTTAACGAGTATCTTCATTCGCCTTGTAGACCACTAGAGCCGTTTGGGAAGTCTTCAGTTCGTTTTCTTTGACAGAAACTTCGGTTTTAACTGAATTAAGGGAGGTGTTCAAGGAAGTTATTTCATCTTCCTTCAGCTACAGGACTTTGAGTTTTTCAGCCAATTCCGCTTCATAATCAGCCATTAGTTCGCCAATTTTGGAAGTTAATTCTTGGTTAAGATTCGTAGATGATTGGAATTGTACTTGAAGACTTTCAATCTGAGCTTCAAGTTGTTTCTTGGCAGCAGTGGAAAAGGAGGCAGAAGATAATTCAGTAACCTGTTGTCTCAGCTTATCATTTTCTGATCTCAACTTCTTGTTATCGGCGTATAAATTGTGCATCAACCGAGATAAGCCCATGTTTTCTATCCATCGTTAGAAATATAATAAGAGGCCATGAGATAATTTCTAAGAAATAGAAAGTAGACGTTAGTAAACATACCTGATTCTCATTATGGGAGAAACGATCAATTGTTTCGGAAGTAGTGAGTTCTTCAAAAATGGGACGAACTGTATCCCAAGCGCTGGCGAAAGAACCTCCTAGCAATATGGGGAGGACAGGAATAGTAGAAGAACCAGCAAAAAAGGAGGAAGTAGGAATTGATGGAGGAGCAAAGACTAAATAAGAAGAAAGTGATGAGGGTAAAAATCCGGAAGCCAGAATAGACAATGGAAAGGTGAAAGAGACATCGCTAGAAGCATTGGCATTGGAGAAAGGTGAGGTAGGAAAATTAAGAGAAGGATAAAGCTCAGCCAACGTAGGCTCATCAGAAGGAAGGTCAACAGGAACAAAACCTTCTGAAACCCGTTCGTCAACAGGAAGGATAAGCCTCCTTTTTGACGGAGGGACCCTGGTGAGTTTGCGCCCCGGACGCTTGTTGGTAGCAATTTCAGCTATCGATTTACTTGGCCTACCAGAAGATGTGAGTTCGACGATAGGAAGAGGGGCAGATGATGAGGCAACATCAGCCACTGGAGAAGTAATAGAGGGTAAAGAAACAGCAGGGATTTCTGCTGGAAGATCTTCAGAAACTTCAAGAACTCCCAAAGAGCTGGGTACCCCAAATAAAGGAGCTGGCTCTTCAATTGAAGGTGGCGAAGTAATAGCAGCTAGAAGCTCTTGTTCTTTGGCATGAATGGCGTCCTCCTCCAGACGTAATTCTTCATCAATCAAAGCGTCATAAAAGCTCTCCACTACATAGAAAAGAAAAATAGTTTAGTTAGTTAAAATCAACAAGAAAGAAATAAGGTTTTACCTAAAGAGACTTGTGTATCAGGTTTGACGGGGCTTAGGCCGAGCAAGTATAGAAGATTGACTCTCAGCCACTTGGGAATTGAAAGTCGACGATTTAGCAACTTTTCACAATAAGTAGGAAAAGAAGAATGGAGATGGAATTCTTGGATATCAGGCAAAGAGGGTAAAGAGGATTTCCAAGCATAGGTCCAAGGAATGGGTCCGGGAAACTTTATGAAGAAAAAGTGGGATTTCCAAGCTTTAAGAGACGAAGACATATCCTCAAAAAGAACCATTTTAGTTCGTGACTGGAACAAGAAAACACCAGGTTCTGAACACTTGGGATAAGAAAACATGAAGAAATTTTGAGGAGTAGGAGGAATATCTCGCAGATGAAATAATATGTAAGCACCACATAGATAACGAAAGGCGTTGGGGGCAAATTATTGCAGAGGAATATCGAAATACTGGCTTATTTCGATCAAGAAAGGAGGAATGGGAAACCTTAAACCTCCTATCAACTGATCCTTGAAAAAAGTCATGCAATTAGCAGGAGGATGATGAGGACGATCATTTGGTTTTGGGATTATGATGCCATACTCCTGGGGAATTTCATATTGACAATGGATGGTGAGCCTAGCACTTTTATCAAAGGAAGAAGACATGTGGACATACCAGGGAGCAATTGCTTCCTCAGCCATAGACAAGAGTAGAGGCTAGCAAAACAATAGATTACTTACTGAAAGCAAGAAAGGAGATCGTCGAGAAATGATGAGCATGAGGTTTGGTCGAAAACTGCAGCGAGAGAAGAATGCTAAGGTAAGAAAAGAAGAGACAAAATTGAAAAGAAGACAAAGGGTTTAGAGTTTGAAAGACACACAGCCATCATCAGATCAAAACGTTTTTATCTCAGCAAATGCTGAGGATCATAGGAAAAAGGCAAAGGCATACATGACGTGGCAGTAAGAGAAAGTATGTGTCATACAGTCATAAAAAATATTTATACTGGATGTGACAGATCGGATCACGCTGGGGTTGGTAACACCTCGTTATACGCTTTCAACATTCTCTCACCCGAGGTAGAGCCAATCACCAATCAGGAAGTTTTGAAAGGAAACGTAGTTTACTAGGCATAATAAAGGGGGAGGGACTGAGTTTGACTAAGCCCAGGCTAAGGACAAGAAAATTTAAGGAGAGATATTTAGGCGTATAACATGTTTTAACTTAATGTCATCGTGAAGTATAAACTAGCATTGATCGAGATGATTTTTTGCTCATATTGAATGACATAATTTTAGCTGTAATAGATAAGTATAATGTAGGTCAAGATAGCCTCGCCCATGATAAATGACACATAGGATATACGAAGGGGTAATGAGCACAATATCACATTTATTCTTATAAATCAAAAGGATTCAATAGAGTTACTTAATTCAATACAAAAGATTGTTTTTACACTTAGAATCTGGTCAAGCATATAACATTACATTTCCCCTCAGAACATTAAACCTCAAACAGATAACAAAATTTACAAACATAAGCTCTTGAGATGTCTAGGAAACTTTAGTCCCACTATAGTCAAACTTACCATGGAGCAAAAGAGGAAACATTTTCCACAACGCAGAGGAAGCTCGTCCGAGCTTGTCAAGGCACAAAAGTGGCAATATTTTGCTCGGGACGAAGAAAATTATGAAGCAGAAAGATTCAAGGGAAAGGGGAAGGGGATGGATCTAGTCAAGCCATGGTGCAAAGGCGACTGGAAGAGCCTCTCCCCTCCTTAAGCCCTGGAGTTCTGCAACTAGAGCCACCAAGTTTAGCCCGTCGGTAACATGTGTTGTGCCCTTCTCGCACCATCCATGGGCTATTCAGTTGGCTCTCCATGAGTAACGAAGACCTCTTTGAAGTTTCTTGAGCCTTCAGAACATTGGCACCTTTGAATGAAAATTCTAGACTTTGAGAAACTTCATCTATGGAGACAGTTTCTCGAACCCTAGAGTTTGCCAAAGTAAAAACTTGAATAAAACTCATATATAGATCTCGCCTTGTCCAACAATAATCGACCCCGAAGAAAGGGGGATCCAAGACCATACTCTTAGCAAGGAAAGTTAACAAGAAAGGAAAAGAACTAAGATGGGTGGTGAACGAAGGGAAGGTTGTAGCCCTATTTAAAGGATCAAAGAACCTAAGGAATCACTGTACTGAGGTTCACGGGATCACTATACTCAGGTTCACCAGATAGCTGTACATAAAATTTGTAAGGTCACTTGAATATCTGTGACAGAGTCACGGGTAGGAAGAAACAAAATCAGACTTGTGTCTAGTCAGTCGTCTACACCTCCTTTGACTAGACTTGAAGGGAAGGCTAGTGATATGGGTTAGGTTTCATGGGTCCCCGATAAGGAAGGAAAAGGAGATAACCAAACAGGGAAGACAGACCGATATCGACCGAGATATGCCTCCAAGAAGGAAGGCCAATATCGGTCGGGATACGCCTTTAAGGAGGAAGGCCAATATCGGCCGGGATATACCTCCAAGAAGGGAGGCCAATATCGGCCGGGATATACCTCCAAGAAGGGAGGCCAATATCGACCAGGATATACCTCCCTAGAGGTAGACCCATATCGGTCTGCATACACCTCAAAGGAGGTAAGTCAATATCGGCCGGGAAATAGTTCAGAGAAGGTAGACCAATATCAGCCAGGATATGCCTCCAAGAAGGGAGGCCAATATCGGTCGGGATATGCCTCCAAGAAGGGAGGCCAATATCGGTCGGGATACGCCTTTAAGGAGGAAGGCTAATATCGGCCGGGATACGCCTTTAAGGAGGAAGGCCAATATCGGCCGGGATACGCCTTTAAGGAAGAAGGCCAATATCGGCCAGGATATACCTTCAAGAAGGGAGACTCATATTGATCTGCATATACATCAAAGGAGGTAAGTCAATATCGGCCGGGATATAGTTCAGAGAAGGTAGACCAATATCGGCGGAGATATACCTCCAAGAAGGCAGACTCATATTGATCTGCATATACATCAAAGGAGGTAAGTCAATATTGACCGGCATATATCTCAAAGGAGGTAGGCTAATATCGGCCAGAATATACCTCAAAGAAGGTAAGGGAGCACGAACGGGCATTGTCCAAGGAGCCTCATGAGAGATAATAGTAATTGATCAAACATAATTAAGCCTAATCCCGATCAACATAAGAAACATTGGTATGTTAAGCCATCTTTGATATAGAAAAAGCAGGAGGGGTGAGTAGGAAGGATAGAAATACTTTGAGAAAGAACTGGTGAGATAGAAGAGAAGTATTATTTCGAATAAAGTAGTTCCTGAAGATATTTGCAGTATATGATTATATAACCAGTGTTATATATTTTTTGGCGGAAAATGTGTTTTTAGACCATTTTGCAGGTGCTAGATGACAAAGAAGGTACATCTGGGGTACGAAGAAGATTCCTTAAAAAGTAATTTACCACAAGTACACAGCCTACGTCATCTCATAACAAACTCTAACAAACCGGGGTCCACTTTATGACTACGGAGGTTATATGAAGTGGTATAAAAGGGGGAATCCTCTCTGTTGGCGAGGTAAGTTCACATCATTGCGCACATTCATAACCCTAATTTTTCAACCCTAGAGTTAGCCTTCTTCCTCCTTCTTCCACACCAACAGAGATCACTAACTTGAGCGTCGGAGGGCCTAGCCAGGGATTCCCACCCCGGTCTTAGGTCACTAACGGTAGTGTTGGTTGGTCTCTTGTGCGCAGGAAGCCTTAGGAGTTCCGAAGCCGGTGTTCTTCGATTGGATCTCTTCATCGTCATTGGTATCTTGCATCGAGAGCACATTCTGGGGCTTTATCTTCTTGGATCCGCTGTCGATTTCTCAGATTGGCGTTCTCTAGGCATTATTCTCCATCAGCAGTGGGTTTTTTCTTCTGGATCTCCGTCTTGTCCAGCTTCTCAGACAGGATCAGCGGGTAAGTTAAATATCGACCGATATATACTTTAAGGAAAGTAAGCTAATATCGATCGAGATATACCCTAGGGAAAGCAGGTCAATATCGACCGATATATACCTTAAGGCGGGTAAGTTAAATATCAACCGATATATACTTTAATTAAAGTAAGCTAATATCGATCGAGATATACCTTAGGGAAGACAGGTCAATATCGATCGATATATACCTTAATGCGAGTAAGTTAAATATCGACCGAGATATACCCTGAGAAAGAAAGGCCAATATCGGCCAGACTTAAGCGTGCATGATAGATAAGGCAAGGTGACCTGGAGTAGTACGATTAGGCATGGACTAGTATTAGGAATGAAAAGATATGTGGCTTTATAGAATTGGTAGTATATTATTGAATGGTTAGTTGAATGATCATAATAAACTGACCGAACAAGGTTTGAGTTTAATATCCGATCAATACAAAACATAGTATAATACCAAGCTATCTACAACATAATAAGGACAGGACGAATAGGTAGACTTATGATTAATTTAATAAAGATATCTGTATGTGATTGTATAACAGGTTTACCTATTTGGCGGGAGATATAATTTTAGACTTTTCTACAGGTACTAGACGACAAAGAAGGTACATCTGGGGTACAAAAAAGATTCCTTAAAAGTCATTTACCACAAGTACGCGGCTTACGTCATCTCATAACAAACTCTAACAAACCGCGGTCCACTTCATGACTACGGAGGTTATATGAAGTGGTATAAAAAGGGAAATTCTCTTCGTTGGCCAGGTAAGTACACATTACTGCTCGCATACACAAACCCTAATTCTCAACTACTGTTCATCTTCTTCTTTTTTCCTTCTTTTACACAAAAAATAGATCACTGACTTGAGTGTCGGAGGGCCTAGCTAGGGATTCCCTCCTCGGTCTTAGGTCACTAACGATAGTGTTGGTTGGTCTCTTGTGCATAGGAAGCCTTGGAAGCTCTGGATCCCGGTTTTCTTCAGTTAGACTTCTATCTCGTCATTGAATCTTCACAGGAGGAGGGCATTCTGTGACTTCATTCTCCCCGATCCGCTTTGGGTTTCTCGGATCAGTATTCAGCCAGGTATTACACTTCATCAGCAGTAGGTTTTCTCCCAGCTTTCCATTTTGTCAAGCTTCTCAGACAGGATCAGCTGCTAACTTGAGTTGAAAGATCGAGAAGGTGTTTAGTTTTTCGATTTCAGGCAACTCAACCCTCTCCAATCGGCCTACCCGGTCCAACAAAACCTTGCGTTGCTTGCTTTTTACTTACTTTGGATTGCCTCTTAGTGGATGGAAATGCAATAGCACTTTGCTCCAAAACTCCCAAGAATCGGCTAAACCAAGTGTTTCTCAAATTTTCATGAAAACCATTTTTCTAGGATTACTTTGATGCATCCTAATCGATTGGCTTACCCCCAATCGATTGTCACGTCAGCTTGGCTATTCAAAACCTATAGGATAACTCTTTTTCATCCATCTAATTGATTGATGAGACATAAAAATTAATTCGGCAGCTTCTAATCAATTTCCCCCAATCAATTCAGAAGCTTTATGCTCTCGCAAAAACATTGCCTAATCGATTGCACTAATCGATTGGCATTTTTCTTAATCGATTGCCCCAATCAATTACAAAGCTTTCTGTTTGTAAGAGAATCACTACTCAATCAATTAGCCTAATCGATTGATAGGGCTGACTCGATTGCTCCAATCAATTCTAAGCCTTTTTGATCTCACAAAAAAAACCATTAATCGATGGGCCTAATAGATTAACTTGAAGCTTAATCGATTGACCAATCGATTCCCAACCTTATTATGCTTCGTAAAAAGTATTTTAATCAATTGGCCTTAGTCTAATCAATTGAGCTAATCGATTGCTCAACCCTAAATTCTAAACTCGAGTTTTATGGTACCTTTGTCCAACCCTCAAGTCATCCATTACTCGTTGGAACTTCTTGTTGCCTAGCATATGGCCAACCTTGACCTGCTAGGTCTTCTGCACCAAGTGTCCAATCAACCCTTGATCCACTTGAACTTTCCATCTCATGCCAACTTTCATTAGACTTTAGATCACCAAGTGTTCGGTCAACCTTTGACCCACTTGAACTTTTCCCTTGCCAAGCCTACTAACTCTTCCATTGCATAATTCCCAACTTGGTCTTCATTTCCTAGACCTGCTAGGACTTCTACTACCTAGTTTTCAACTAGGCCTTCACTTCCTAGCACTGCTAGGACTTTCATTGCCTTGTTCCCAGCTAAGTCTTTACTGCCTAGGCCTGCTAAGACTTCCACTGCCTAGTTCCCAACTAGCTCTTCACTGCCTAACCCTGCTAGGACTTCCACTTCATAATATCACTTACTAGGGCTTTTCCATTGCCTACCTCAAGTTAGGATTTTTCATTGCTTAACCTTTAATTAGGACTTTCCATTGTCTAGCCTCCAATTAGGACTTTTCATTGCTTAACCTCTAGTTAGGACTTCACATTGCCTACCCTCTAGTTAGAACTTTCCCATACAAGTATCCGGTCCTCCCTTAACCTACTTGACTTCTCTCTCATATATTTGTTAGTGCAATTATCCATGGGTTAAAGTTGACCAGTTTCACTCAAGCTTGAGTTTTGATGTTTAACAACATATAGAGATTATAGGTACAATTGTTCATTAGGGAGAATATTGGTGCAAGTCTCCTCTGGTCAAAGGTTAACCAATTTGAAGTGAGAGACTAGTCAAGTAGGTCGAGGTTGATCGGATACTTGATTGAAAAAGTCCTAACTAGAGGTTGAGCAAGGGCAAGACCAACGGGATGGTCGACAGAAGAAGAAAAATCAAGTGGGTCAATGTTGACTAGACACTTGGTGTGAAAAGTCCTGGTGAGTAAAGTCGGGTAGTGAGGAAGTCTTGGTGAGTGAAGCTAGGTAGTTGAAAAGTCCTGGTGAGTGAAACTGGGTAGTGGGAAAATCCTAGTGTGTGAAGTCGGGCTGTAAGGAAAGTTCTGGTGAATGAAGTCAAACAGATGGAAAGCCCTGGTGAGTGAAGCTAGGCAATTGGAAAGTCCTGATGAGTGAAGTCGAGAAATATGAAGTCCCAGTGAGTGAAGTCAGGTAATGAGAAAATCCTAGTGAGTGAAGTCAGGTAGTGTGAAAATCCTAATGAGTGAAGCTAGGTGGTAAAATGTCTTGGTGAGTGATGTGAGTTACCGCAAGCGTACGGTTGTCATCAAGTAATAAAATTTATATATGTCATCCCACAATGACTAAAGATTAAAGGTTAATTGGTTTTACACTTTGAATTTAGTTAGAAAAATCGATAATCATTTGTTTCGAGGGTTTCAACTAAATATGTCATCAAGTGAAGAAGTAACTTAGAGAGTCTAGGTTTTCAGTAAAGAACCTCCTGTCACAAGGCCTCCTCCAGGTGTACATCTCTAGATTACGTAGGTCACTTGAGTAGCATATAATGAGGGAAAGCACATTAGGTTAAGTGATAGACTTATCATTATTCTCCCTTAGGAGGTTACGGTCCATATAGAAGGATAGTTACCTTAGATACTCAATGTTAACAAGTATCCTAAGGCCATGCCGAGCTATATCGGAACGTACACTCAAAAAAGGTAACAACTTATGCATCAATTTAATGAAAATTTAGATTCATGGCCAGATATAGACACACAACAATGTATCTAACTTAGAAATTAGGTCTATGAATACAGACATGCAATCTAGATAGATAAATTCATATTCACAAGTAAAGCCTATTTGCAAGCATTTCATCAAATAGAACAAGTGTCATACAAACTTCATCAAGCAAGGAAATTGACAATTCCATAGAGTTTACAACATCCACATATTACAATTACTTCCTATATCATAGAACAATAGAAATCTACTCTATAATTGAAAGAACTACAATCCAAGAACTCAAATCCATAAGAATTTGAAGAACCCTAAGGAAGGGGAAAAGATACTTCTTCATGAAGTCAAGTGAAGCCCTTGGATGCGAATCTTGGAGTGTCGATGAGGATGGAGCAGTAGGACAACCTTGGATCACCTAGATGACGCATCTGGGTACAAGGATTTTACCTAGATGGTCCCTTCTCGTCTTGAATCCTCCTCCTATAAGAAGGGGATGAAGTGCCCCTTTTATAAAGGTGAGGGCATGGAGTGGCTATGCCTTAGGGCATAGCTAAACTATCGTTGACCTACCTAGCCGTGCCATTTGGCATGGCTAGAGCCAACTTATCTCTGGTTAAATGGTTTGGTCATGCCATTTGGCATGGCCAGAGCTATGTCTAGCTTCATGGTCATGCCTTATGACATGGCCAGAGCCAAGTTGGCTCTGTCCACATAGCTTGGTCGTGCCAAAGGGCACAACTAGAACATGAGGATGCTCTATTTTGCCTTCTGTGCTATGCTATTTGGCACAACCTGATCTTCAAACCTGCATTTCTATAGGCATGGTCATGCCTTAAGGTACAACCCAAGCAGTGCCTATTTTGGAGAAAGGCATGGCCAGACTCCTGGTCATGCCATTTGACACGACCATGACCATATCCGCTCTGGTTCATTTTCTTGGATGTAGCATTTGGCACAACCCTTGTTTTCATGCTTCCTTAGCTGTGCCTCAAGGCATGGTCAAGCCCAATTTGAATCTAAAAGGACTTGGGCACTCTAATCCTTATTTTTCTCTCCTCATGGTAGACAAAGTTAGATCATGGTATTCTTCAATTGATCTTCTTTTGCGTCTTTAGAATCCTTTTCCGCTCTAAACTGCTCCTCAAAGTGAAAATAAATACCATGTAGATCTCTGGATACAAAATAATAATTATGATGAAATATGATAGAAAAGGGTGCAAAACGCATAGATCATAGATATGAAATATAAGTAGATATGTATCAAATAGTACAAAATAACATATATAATATACGCGCATCTCACCTTATACTTAAACTTTTACTTGTCCTCAAGCAAACTCTACAATCTAGATTCATGAGTTAATAATGTGTAACCCTAGTGATTCTATTCAAGTCTATCAAACCAATGAAACTAATGAGCATAATCAAGAATGATTTACAAGAAAATATTTGATTATTATCAAATAAAATTTTACAGTTTAGAAACATGTGTAGGAGTAAGTGCATCATAATCCTTGGTGAATCAATTTAACTCTATCAACTAATTTCAATAATGAGCATGATCACATATGTATTTAACTTAGCCTAAGAATAAGTTCTCCGTGCTCACTGCAAATCATGGCCTAAATCTCTCAAGTATCAATTCCTAATCTTAGTCAAGTCATCATCAAACCATCTTTTCCTATTGTTCTCAGTAGTAAATTGTTGGTGCAAACAACACTAGATGATCGAACCTGTGTTTTGATTATGGCAAAGGATTTAAAGTTAAGTTTACTTGTTGTCTAACAAGTGTGATTGAGATTGCAAGAAAGTCCTAAGTGTTCTTAGGAAAAAAGTCCTAGTGGATTCTAAGCAGGTGGAAAACCCTAGGCAAGGTAACCCTAGGCCTAGGGGGTGGTAACCCTAAGTTATGAAAAGTCCTAGCTATGGTTAGGCAATGAAATCTTGGAGGGTCGAGCACTTTGAGCAAAATCCTAGAGTCCAAAAACTTGTTACGATTCCGTAAATGCACGGATTCGTCATTAGTAATAAAGAATATTGATCCCATGAGGACTAGTTATAAGCACTAGGATTAGCTAAACTATCGATGGTTGTAAGTTATCTAAAGAAAAGAGGTTGGGAAGCGAAAATGAGAACTAGTGAAGAGAGATTAATTAACTTGGTTTATGAAGAGTTCTAGGAGTTCGGTTTCATTGTGGTGGTATTGATGTATCACATTCTATCCTTTACTCATTGTCCGTCAACATGCATTCGCCGGAAGCTAAAGCAACTATCTTTAAGTACTAAATAGAGAAGATCCCTATGAAATCCTATTACAGTTAACCCCTATCACTAGGGTGCCTCGGTAGATCACAAGAACGCAACTCTAATTGGTGTCATTAAGGATAGAAATAAGGGCTTGGTTTGGTCTCTTACTTTCTTGTGGAGAAGTTGCCTCTCCTTTTAGGGAAATACCCTAGATGCTCGTCAATGGGCTACCCCTGTCACTAGGGCCCCTCGGGTATACAATCTAAGATACTCTTTCTATGAGTTTAGCAATTCCTACACAATCAATTAATACGATATGGGAAACTAGCAACAAGTCTCATGCATAGTAGTTGAAACAAAGCAAGCGAAATAATCCAATGAATATAGGCATAAACGTGGGTCTTACACCAAAACCAATCCAAAACTACTCCCTAATCCTAGAACAAGAAATCCACTCCATAGACGCTGGAGAAAAAACCCGAAGACATAATGTAATTAAGCATGTAATTCTCAAACAAGAAGAGAGAAAGAGAAAGGATGCTTATCCAACGAGGGCGAGTGATCTTCGGATCCAATCCATTGCTTCTGAAGTTGATGTGGTAATGAAGGATCGCTGGATGGAGGTTCGGGACAGCGTGGAACGACACCAAGGCAATTCTCCCTTTGACAGCTTGCCTCCTCCCCTTGAGAAGGGTTAGAACCCTTTTTATAGGCTAGGGTACGGCGCCGTGGCACGGTCGTGCAGATGTGGCACGGCTGTGACTTCTTTTTGTTGGTTGCTACTCGGAATACCGTTCTAGTTCCCCTGTACAAAAATTTGTACAAGTATAAAACTATCCTAGCTACCCATGTGCTCTACTAAAGTTAAATTTAGATTGCAAACGATGCTTAACATTATTAATCCAAATTTCCCTTTAGAAGTTAAACTTGGATTGGGAACGAAACTTAACATTCTTACTCCAAGTTCAACCGATGTGATCTTCCTAAATTAAATCATATTACAAAAGTTATCAAATATCTATTTCTAAGATCGACTTCCAGGTTAAACATGGCGAGGCACTAGGCCTTCTTGGGTATGGGATCATCCACCACTTCCTAGACAAAGACTCATAAAGAAATTGGATATTTAACTTCTTACAGTAAACTAGGTTTAACCATAGAGACCTCAATAGAAACACAATATCGAAACATGAAATCGATAACAAAACGATAACTTAAAACCGTTAACCTCTTGTGTTTGGTTTTTCAAGATCTATACAAAAGATGAACTAGATATGATGCGAAAACTAATAACTAGTTATACCTTATGTAACTTATAGACCTCTTGATCTTCTATTTTATTCCTCTTCTTATCTCGGATGTCGTGTGGGAGACGATTTACCAAGACGAGAATCCACCCAAGTTTCTTCTTCCTTCCAAGTTTCGGCCACCAATTTTCTCCAAGAGATGATGAAGTTTGGACACCAACCAAGCTCCAAGGGATGTTAGGAAACAATGCCTCCTTCTTCTCCTTCTTCTCCAAGCATGAACCGGTCACCAATCCAACCTTCAAGTCTTGATGCCACCAACCACAAAGATGAAAAGAAGAGGAAGAGCAAAGGGCCGCCCACCACCAAGGAAGAGAGGAGAGGAATAGAAGATGTGTTGTTGGGTGAGGCACCCCCTTCTCCTCTCTTATATTCCTTGGTCTTGGCAAATAAGGAAAGTTTTAAACATAATTAAAACTTCCTTATATTCCTTTCCAATAACTAAAAAGGAAAGTTTTAAAACAAAAAAAAATTAAAACTTCCTTTTCTTCTTGTCATGGCCGGTCACCTCTTTAATTCCAAATAAGGAAAGTTTTAAACATGAAATTAAAACTTCCTTATTTGTTTCCAGTAAGAAATTTTAATTAAAAAATTTCTTTCTTTAAATCCCATCATGGTTGGTTATAAAAGAAACTTTTATAAATTAAAATATCTCTTTTAAAACATGTGAATGGTTACAATTATGGAAAGTTTTCTCCAAAATTAAAATCTTCCTTTTAACTACAAATAAGGAAAGATATCAAACCTTTCTCTTAATCCTTTGTAGAAAGCTATAAATGGAAAGATTTTAAAATTTTAAAACTCTCTTTTAAAACCATGGCTTCCACATAAGGAAAGATTTAAATTTTTTTTTTAAAAAAAACTCCTTTTAATATATATGTGTGGCCAGCCACCCTTGCTTGGGCTCTAAGCTAGGGTCGGCCACAACTTAGCTCACAACTTGGTTTGGTTTGGCCAGCCCTAGCTTAGGCTCCAAGCTAGGCTTGGCCGGCCACCAAGAAGTGGGTAAGAAGTTGGGTTTTTGGTGGACATAAGACTTTATAAATAAGAGACTACAATAGGGACCGAGAGGAGGAATTAGTTTTGGTCTCCCGATGAGCTTGAGCTTCCCGTGTTCGTCCCGAACACCCAACTCAAGTTCATCAATACTATCTTATTCCACTAAAGAGTTTTTATTGCACTATCGTACCAATCTCATATTACTATATGGGCTCCTTCTTATCATGAGTGTGTTAGTCTCCCTGTGTTTAAGATATTGAATGTCCACTAATTAAATGAGTTACTGACAACTCACTTAATTAATATCTAGCTCCAAGAGTAGTACCACTCAACCTTATCATCATGTCAGACTAAGTCCACCTGCAGGTTTTACATGACAATCCTTATGAGCTCCTCAAGGGGACATCATCAACCTAGATTATTAGGACTCAGTTTCATTCTATAATCAACAACACACCATATAAATAATATCATTTTCCAACTTATCAGGTCTATTGATTTAGCGAGCTAAATCACACCCTTTGATAAATTAAAGAAATAAATATTAAGTATATGTACTTGTTATTATATCATGATTAAGAATATACACTTATATAATAACAGAGGTATTGTTCTTTTTTATAGTCAGTATAAAAAGATATTACCTCTAATGGTCCTGCTCAATACACTCATAGTGTACTAGTATAATTTATTAGTCAAGATAAACTAATTCCTAATTACACTACAATGAGTCCAATGGGTTGTCCCATTCCATCTGGGTTGTGAGTAACTGTTTATAATTTATAAGGAACTGATAACATGAACTTCTGTGTGTCTCCTCACACAATGTTATCTACAATATAAATTAAATGGACAACTACACTTAGCATAAATGTAGAAATTTGACCAATGTGATTCTTTTTTCAAAAAAATGTTTACAAAAAACTAGACTTTCAATATACACTCTAACAATCTCCCACTTATACTGAAAGACTATATTACCATATACACAACCATACATCTGATTTCCATCCCCTCAACATGCCGATCAAAAGCTTTCTCCGAAAGGGCCTTTTAAAAGGATCTGCCAGGTTATCTGCTGATGCAATCTTGACGACAACAACTTCTCCTCGCTTTACGATGTCTCGTATCAGGTGTTACTTGCGCTCAATATGTTTACTCGCCTTATGGGCTCGTGGTTCCTTCGAGTTTGCTACTGCACCTCTATTATCACAATAAATTATGATTATTTTGGGTAAACCATGAATCACATCTAAGTTCATTAAGAAGTTCCTGAGTCATACAGCTTCTTTGGCTGTCTCAGAGGCTGCCACATACTTAGCTTCCATGTTTGAGTCTGAAATACATTTCTACTTAACACTCCTCCATGCTATGTCTCCACCTCCTAAAGTAAACACATAGCCTGATGTAGACATACTATTATCCTTATCTGATTGGAAGTCGGAATCCGTGTAACCCACAAGGAGTAAATCATTTGCTTGGTAAACCAGCATATAATCTCTAGTCCTTCTCAAGTACTTTAATATATGCTTTACGACAGTCCAATGTCCCTGTCCTGGATTACTTTGATATCTGCTAACCATGCCCACAGCAAAATAGATATCCGGTCTCGTGCATAATATAACATACATTAGGCTTCCTATAGCTGAAGCATAAGGAACTGCCTTCATTTCTTCAATCTCTTTTGATGTCTTCGGAGACATCTCTTTAGATAAAGATACTCCATGCCTAAAAGGTAGAAAACCTTTCTTGGAGTCTTGCATGCTAAAACAAGCTAGGATCGTATTGATATATGAAGCTTGGGATAAGCACAACATTCGTTTCTTGCGATCCCTTATTACTTTGATCCCGAGAATATGTGCACTTTCTCCCAAGTCCTTCATATCGAATTGCTTGGACAACCATACCCTTACTTTCAATAACACTTTGATATTGTTTTCAACTAACAAAATGTCATCTACATATAGTACAAGAAATACCACCACATTTCCATCACACTTCTTGTATACATAAGACTCATCCGGACACTGAATAAATTCATAGGACAGGATGTCTTCATTAAACTAGATGTTCCAAGACGTTGAAGCTTGCTTCAGTCCATAAATAGACTGATTCAGCTTATATACTAGATGCTCTTTACCCTTTGCAATAAACCCTTCTAGTTGTTTCATATGGATATTTTCTTTAAGACTTCCATTAAGGAAAGCTGTCTTGATATCCATTTGTCAAACCTCACAATCCATATGAGCAGCAATAGATAAGAGTATCTGGATAGACTTAAGCATAGCTACTGGCGAAAATATTTCCTCATAATCGCACTACAACAAAATCCTCATTCAATAACACTGAAACGACAACGGTTTTATGCCAAATCATTGTTATTTTGCCTTTTAACAACAGTTTTAACAAAAACCGTTGTCTTTTAACAGTTTTATTTTGGCCTACGACAACGGTTTTTAAAAATCATTGTCTATTTATATTTTTTTGGGCTACGACAACGGTTTTTAAAGTCTACGACAATAGTTTTTGAAAACTGTTGTCTTTGTGCACTTTTTTGGAATTATGACAATGGTTTTTGAAAACCGTTGTCTATTAAGTGATGTTGAATACCGGTGTTTTTTTCCTTCACCATTTTTTCCCCTTCGTCATTTTTTACCGCCACTTTTTTTTTCCCTCTCCCCGAAATATTTTTGTCGCTGCATTCCCCCCTTACCTTCTCTATCCCTAAGCATTTTCATCCCTCTTTTCTCACAATCTCTCACTCATTGGAGCCGCGTGGGAGCAGCAACAGCCGGGAAGAGTGATCGCAGGGCGATAGCGAGTATTCGGATCATGGGAGCGTGCGCGACGGAGGCCAGGACGTGATCTGGAGTTCCAGATCTACTGATCTAGGTTACTTTCTATTTCTTGGTTTGTTTGCATTACCAATTCCTTCTTTTATTTTGATTTGTTCACCTTCTTCCACCTGCTTGCGTCATCGATCGAAGAAACTGATGTCATTCTAGGTTTTCTCCCCCATTTTTTTTTTTTGTCGCATTCACCCTATAGCGATGGGATCTCTTTCCCATGAGAGAAAATATGATACCTTTGCTCCTCCCTCGTCTCCTTTTGTGTTGAAGTACATCGAGCATCATGTATCCAAGTTAAACACACTTGCAGGTGTCGCCATAAAGTACGGTGTTGAGGTAATTCATATTTTTCTTTACTAAATGTTGATCTTGTTTCAGAAATGAGGGGAAAAAAGTTTCTTTTGATGAATATTGCTAAAAAAATCTTTGTTTTACTTATTTCTCTTGAATCCTAAATCAATAAATGTGTGATAACTATTAGATGTTGTTATTCTTTCTCTCCATTATGTAGTCCTTTGATTAATATTTGTTAATTTTCCATAGTTTTTCACTTTTAGATCTTTCAAGCATCTAGTGACAAGTGCAGATTGGTTAGCACTGAGAGTGTTCTCTTTTGTTTATGAAAGATTGCAGATATCAAGAGAACTAATGGTTTAACAACAGATCTTCAATTGTTTGCTCATAAAATATTACTTATTCCTCTTCCTGGAAGACATCCACCATCTACTCCAATTCAGTGTAATGGTTCTCTCGATGACAGGTACTTTTTGCCATCATATTTTATGAGGATTAGTTTAAAGACAAATTAATTATTTTTATGTAGTAATCAACAATTGATGAATTCCCCTAGGATTAATAAAAGGGTATCTTGCAATGAGCAAAAGTTTCATGATTCCACACCATAATATCTGGTCTTCTATTCCTGATATTTGCAATGAGCAAAAGGATTATGAATTTTGGAGAGAGGAATGATCCTCCACATAAAGGAGAGAAGGTAATTGGTAAATAATGATATTATTCACTTTAATAAATCTATCTAGTTTCCATGCTTTAGTCTTGTTTCTCTGGTTGAGTAGGAAGTTCTAGAAGGCGCTCCTTACTATTTAGCTGGTCAGGCATTCGTCATAAGTGGCACACTTGACAGGTAATCTAGTATCATTACGAAAAATTTATATCTAATATGACACTCTAAGTTGTATCTCTTGGTATATTTATTTGTTTTGGATTAAGATCCTATCTAGAAATATTATGCTTAACAAAATATTTATTGGAAAATTATATTTGGTATTTGTGATTTTATCATATGGATTATCTTTCAATATCTAGTTTTGTTAGCCAAAATTTATGGCTAAGGATGACTAATATTATTCATGTAGGAGATATATGAACAATGCATTATAACTAGTAAGGGTTGCATTTTTATATGGTACTCCTCTAAGATGGATGATGATTACAAAAGTTAGTAACACTTCTTATACTCTGAAGTTAAAATTGGTTATCATATATAAAAAAATTTCTTAGGTGACATGGTACGAAATGATCTACTCTGAAGTTAGCAATACTATAATTATATATTTGATTAAGTGGAGGCTTTCAAGACTTAGATCTTAAGTAGGATTGGTGAATGAGCATAGGGTTGGATCATAGTGATCATGAGATCTCTACTCAATTTAGTTCCTACTTTGTATCCAGATTTGTTTGGGCCATTTTGGGTTGGAGCATCAGAAATTCGTGAGACAAATTGTGATTAGCAACCATGCCTGAATTATATTATTCTTGTTCCAATGTTTTTATTCCTGTTCATGGATGTATTTTTTAACATGGATGTATTATTCATGGATGTATTTTCTTTTATCTGTATTAGTATTTTAGGTTTTGGAAGCTTGCCTTACCAATTCCTATTTCCATTGTAGTGACTTTCCTTATATGTAGCTCAATGGCATCATCTCCCTGAGCATTAGCCGGATTCGGAGGCTTCAAAGATTGTAAGCACATTTTTCTTTTAGCTCCTTTTTTTCCTACTAGAACACCTTCGAATGCATGGTGATTCTGACAAAAAAAAAAACATGAAATGATGTACTATGAAATATGAAATCCGAAACAAGGTGACTATAAACCACCATTTGGTAGATCACCATATTAATTTTTAAACTGTTCTATTCAATATACTCTTTCTTAATTACATTTCTCTTGCTAGTGTTTGATCTAGATTTGAGATAGTACTGAAGATGAAATTTCTAATCTTAAGTAGCCATAGGGATGGAATTCTTTCAATGATGAAATTATCATTGTGGCAGGGCTTTGCACCAAAACCGCTTGCACGGTCCTATTCCATAAAGAACTGCACTGAGCTAACAACATTGTATGCATTTTCTTCTACTCATATATTTTTTTTTATCGATTATAGTTATTGGCAATGAGAATTTACTATATATTGTTGCATGAAGTTGTCACATTACTTATTTTTCAAGGTATCTGAGAGCTAATTACCTTCAAGGGAACATTCCACCCGAGGTTGGAGAACTTGTGCACCTTACCATCTTGTAGTTTTTACATCCCCTTGTTTTCTCTTGTTATATAGTTGTTTCTTTAATCAATTTTCTTGAGCTTGATGTAAAAAAATATAGGGACTTGTCATGTAATTTGCTCAGGGGCACAATTCCTCCATCTATTGGCTCTCTGAACCAATTATGATTTTTGTGAGTCTTCTTGTGATTATTGGTGGCTAGGCAGTTTGTTGTTACAGAGTTAACTGTTTGACTATGATTTTTTTAACAACTATAGGAATTTATAAAAAAATTTCTTGTCTGGTGAGGTTCCACCCGTTGGAATCCTTGTAACTTTCCAAAGCACTTCATGAGTAACTCTTCTATTCTCTCTGATGCTTCATTGGCTTGCTCCATTAATTGTTCATGTTATCCAATTGTTTTCTACTTGGGCAACTGAAGTTTTTTTCCCCATTACACAAGCGTTCTCTTCTATCTTTTTATTTGACATATAGTGCATAACTAGCGTTCTGGGTGAAAATATCTTATTAATTCTGCTCAGTGTTAGAATGTGTCATGTTAGCACTTTGCATTTGACCTTTCAGTGTTTGTTGGATAAGTTTTATGGCATTGCCAACCTTAAAGTATCATGCTTTGATTTGAATATGTCACTGGGCTAAATTGAACTCAATGAAGAACCATATGATTTATATGATTGAGATCGTTGCAAATTGCCAAATAGTTGTGGATGTTATGCAATTTCATTTCCTTCTATACCAGTTGCTAATTTCCAATAACATGTTGCACAAATAAAACAACAGTAGTGCAAAGCTTAATTGTATCATCAATCCGTATGTGTTTCAGCAGGTTAAGACAATTCTTATTCGCTTACATGTATATTTTATCTTTTAATGTCTTTATAATTTGTTTATTTTTATCAGCTCCTACAGCTTAATTCTGTAGATTTGATTGCCAAGGGAAATTTGTATACTCGGTCACGTGAAGATGCAACCAGTAAGTTGCTGGAAAAGGCTTTAAAGATTCAGTTGGGAAGAGGATTTTAGCTGGCATATTTTGGATTTCGGTTACACAACTATTATTTTCTCATTTTGATGTGTGTAGTTAATTTTTGAAATTTGAAGATAATATTTTTATGGATTGAATGTAGTAAATATTTAGTTTTGTATTGGTGGTTTCTTTATATTAAATAAAGATTGGTTGTTTGTTATTATCATGTTACAACATGAACATTAAAGACAATGATCAGAAACGTTGTAAAAAGTACGTAACCACAATGGAATTTTTTTTTGAGAAAAGTGATAAAAGACAATGGTTTTATCCGTTGTAAAATATATTAAAATTATATACCACAACGGTTTATATCTGTTGTGTAGCGACCCACCTTCTTTACTACTACCACTCTCTAGAGGTGGACGCTTACTTAACTACTAACTCTACTTAACCGGTATGATTAAAAGGAATCACATGGAAACCCTACCGAAAAATTCCGGCAGAGTCTCCCCTGTACCGGTGACCTTAAACTGACATACATAACATAATATACACAGCCACAGGCGGCTGGAACACATATCAAACAACAACCACGCAGTTTAATAAATCAAAACATGCAGGTAATGAAAAGCGGAAACATAACTTCTTACTACAAAATTTTCTTATCAACTTAATAAGAAATTAAACTAAACAAATTCTTAAACTAAGTGAGTTATTTAGCTAAGTCCAAAGGATCTCCATAGTCCACACATCACACACCGTCACAGCATCTCCTTGTCGCCTTCTTCCTTATACTTTAGCTTTTCCTTTATCTGCAGTAGGAGGAAAATAGTATCTATAAGCTAAAAGCTTAGTGAGCGCTATCCTACTCACAAAAACTCGATATGCATGTATATAAATAAAAACATGCTAAAACTGAATGCTAACATGTAAAGCTACTCATGCTCATAAATAGCAAAGAAATCAACCAACTGAAAAGCTAACATGTATAGCTACTCATGCTCATAAATAGCAAAGAAATCAACTAACTGAAAAACTAACATGTATAGCTACTCATGCTCATAAATAGCAAAGGAATCATGCTAACTGAAATACTAGACATGTACAACTAATCATAGAACTATCATGTGTGTCAATAGGAAACTGAACTGATACATTAGCTGAACTAATTAATGCTAAACTGAGTCTAACTTGTATTCACATAACTAATTTGTGAAGTTTTGAAAATTATTTACATAATAGATCAAAATAGTAATCATGCTGCTGATGGGCCCGGCAACTGTGCGCGCATCCCTAACTAAACCCGGGATTGCAAGTTCCGAGTCTAGTAGGGTTTACTAGGTTATCTAAACCTATGGACGACTGTGGGAGCCCAACCCAATGGATATCTAATCCAGTACAGTGCCACTGCTGAAAATAAAATACTGATTTCATAGCTAATTTTCTTACCTTGCTTTAACTAGGTTATCTGAACCTAGAACTAGGTTATCTGAACCTAGAGGCGACTGTGGGAGCCCACCCCTTGGACCGTAGTCCCATATAAGCTGAAGCAAGACTAAATAAGTTATTTTAAATGCTTTTACTGCATTAACTGAGCTATTAAAATGCCTACTGTAGCATTATATTGAGCTAAGCATTTTATCAAGCACTTAGTGTGCACTAGAACACACCCTACGTACTAAAAATCTGTATACTATACTTATAAAAATCTGCATGCTATGCTTATAAAAATCTGCATGTTATGCTTATAAAAATCTGCACGTGTTCAGCTAAGGGTAAATGAATTTTGCACACTAATACATAATAAAATCTGCACACTAAAATACTGCATATTAAGCTAACACAATTCTGCATATTAAACTCTAAAGAAACTAGAAACTGATTGTTTTAAAAGGAAGGCTACTCATGTACATCTAATAACATAAAAGAAACTAGAAATCTGCCAAAACTAAAGATTCCTGTAGCTTGTTCATAACTATACTTTTATCAAGCAACATAACCCTTTAAACTAATTACAGCAGAATTAAACAAAAGAAACCCAAAACTCAAAATTCCTCATTGAGCAACAGATCTTTAAACTGTAAAATTCCCCACGAACAGAGCAGGGTATTCCTTCTTAGGAAGCATGGTGAAAAGAACAAGGATCTGAAATGTTCCAAGAAAATGAAACAACCTATGAAAACTTATTCCTAGCTTATGTTTATATAGAGTAACGGAAACCTTTAAAACATGCCACAATGCTTTCAACTACTGAAAACTAAGACATCAATTGTTCTCTATCCTATGTGCCAAGGCAACAAAAAGAATTGAAGGTTGCTACTGCTCAGTCCACGGCAAAGAAACAAAACAAAAGATTTCTCATTGCCTAGTATAACAAAATCCGAATTCAAACTATAAAGCTTGAGATATTAAACCCACATGCTTGAATTTTACCCATCCTATTCTTTCTTGAAGGTCACGGCGGCAAACCCTAAACCAATATCACAGAAAAATTCGAAAACAAACGAAATAGAAATCCGAAACTATCCTACTGCAGGTGTGTAGCGACTCACTTGATTCTTGAATTCAAACCGAAGGAGAAAACCTCTAGGGTTCGCGGAGAAACTTCAAATTTCAACCCTTCCTCGTGGCCACGAGCTCTCTTCAACGAGGAGACCTCGAATCTGTGAAGAACCGACGAAGAGAAGTGCTCGCCGGCCGCCGGAGACGAAGCCCTAGCTTCGTTTTCGCCCGAGAAGGAATCGGCGCCGCGCACGCGTGAAGCAGAGAGGAAGGCTTCGAGAGAGGAAATTTTAGGTCTTAGGAAAAAGATTTAAATCTTATACTTAAGGTTATTTTCGTTTCCAACTATAGCTTAAATAGAATTTTTCTCCTTCTTTAATAACAAACGATCGCTAGCACACTTGGTCAGCCTGGTTTTAACCAAGGCAGAGATCTCGGCTTCGATTCCTCAGTCGCGCACTTTTATTCCAATTTATTTTACTGTTCCTAACTACTAGTTAAATATAAATCGCTCCATATATGATTAACAAAACATCCGTAGACCAGATGGTTGGGCTGAGTTCGTTAAGACTTGGGTTCGAGTCCGAGGTCTTGGGTTCAAAACTCGGCTTCAACACTTTTCTTTCTTTTTTTTTTTTAAACCTCTTTCTCTTGGTAAATATACCAAATGAACTCCAAAAATTACATAAAAATACTCTAAAACTTTCTAAATATCTCTAGAATTTTTCTATAACATTTAAAAATATTTTTGAATTATTTGTGTGGCTCAAAATGAGGAAATTTGGGTCGTTACATGTTGTAAAAAGAGTCTATCACAACGGTTTATATCTGTTGTCGAAATTATCTATCACAATGGTTTTAAAACGTTGTTGTATCCTTTGTAAACAAATTTTGAGCATATAAACAACAACGGATAAAAACTGTTGTAGAATGTCTATAAAGACAACGGATTCAAAGTCGTTGTCATAGGGCAATACATTTTACAACGCCCTCAGTTACAACGGTTTTTTAACCCTACGACAACGGATAATATCCGTTGTCGTTTGCAGTTTTTGTTGTATTGTCGATTCCCTATTTTTGAGTATACCCCTTCACAACAAGCCTTGCTTTAAAGGTTTTCACCTTCTCGTCTGTCCCTCTTTTCTTTTTGTATATCCATTTACATCCAATAGCTCTTACACTATTTGATGGTTCTACTAGCTCCCAGACTTTGTTAGAATATATAGATTCTATTTCTGAATTCATTGCTCTTTGCCAAGATGTTGCATCTTTATCTTGGAGTGTTTTGTCATATGTTCGTGGATTAGGTTCATGTTTACCTGGGATCAAGTCCAATGACTCTCCCAAAAACATGAATCTTTCAGGTTACCTCACAACTCTCCCACTACGACGAGGCACTGTCTGTAGTTGTGTATCATTTGTGATAGGTGTTGCAGTTTCTTGTGATATTTCATCTTGCACTGTTGGTACTAAAGTAGGCGTGTCCTCTCTTATTTCTTCTAGAACAATTTCACTCATGGGCTTATGATTTTATTACATAGTCCTCTTCTAAAAATCGGACATTCGTGCTAACAATGACCTTCTGATCTTTAGGACTATAAAACAAACCACCTTTTGTTCCTTTGGGATAACCTATAAACAAGCGAACTTCTGTACGAGATTCCAACTTATCAGTATCTCCCTTCAGCACATGTGTTGGACTACTCCATATCTGAATATGACTCAGACTAGGCTTACGCTCATTCCACAATTCCATGGAAGTAGAGGGTATTGATTTAGAAGGTACTAGGTTCAAAATGTACATTGTCGTTTCTAAAGGATATCCCCAGAATGAATTTGGTAATTCTGAATAACTCATCATCGATCTAACTATTTCCATAAGAGTCATATTCCTTCGTTTTGCCACACCATTCTATTGGGGTGTACCAAGTGCAGATAATTGGGATTGAATCCCAACCTCTGATAAGTAATTCCAAAACTCTCCTGAGAGGTACTCGCCCCCACGATCAGACCATAGTGTCTTGATACTTTTACCGTGGCGTTTCTCCACATCAGCCTTGTACTCTTTGAACTTATCAAAGCACTCAGACTTATGGTGCAATAAGTAAATGTATCTATATCTCGAATAGTCATCTATGAAAGAGATGAAATATTCGAAACCACCTCTCACCTGGATAGTCATAGGTCCATACAAATCAGAATGAACGATTTCCAACACATCTTTTGCTCTATACCACTTGGCCTTAAAAGGTCTCTTGGTCATTTTTCCTTCCAAGCAAGATTCGCAAGTTAGAAAGTTTTCTAATACTAATGAACCCAAGAGTCCATCGGCTATTAGCCTTTGAATCCTACTCAAGTTAATATGACCAAGTCTTAGATGCCAAAGATATGTTTGGTTCATTTTTGAAGGTTCCTTTCTCTTATTAGAATTAGAGGATGTGTTATTAATTTTCATTTATTGCTTTGTGCGAGTTATTGGATTTAGAGTATACAAATTGTCAACTAATGTATCAGAATAAATAATTACCCTATTTTTCTTTACAACCACTTTGTCATAAAAAGAAACAGTATATCCATCCAAAAACAGTTTAGAAACTGAAATTAAATTCTTTCTAAAACTTGGTACATAAAGACAATTTCTCAAAATCAAGGTTCTATTCCTATCGAATGATAAGTAGACGTCTCCCACTGCAACAGCCTCCACTTTCGTAGCATTCCCCATGTAGACGGTTATCTCTCCCTCATATAGTCGTCGGGTTTCCTGGAACCCCTGCAATGTATTATAGACATGATCAGTGGCTCCTGTATCTACATACCAGGTATTGGTAGATAACATCGCTAAACATGTTTCAACTACAAGAGAATAAGATATACCTTTATTGTTCTATTTCCTACGGGGATAGTCTGCCTTCCAATGTCCAGACTGCTTGCAAATAAAGCACTTGCCCGTCGACTTCTTTACTCCTGCTTTAAATCCAGTACCTAGAGATTGTTTCACTTTCTTTGTCGAGTCAGCTTGTTTCTTATTCTTCTTCTTGTCTTTCGACTTAGAAGTAGAAACATTTTCTACAAAGTGAATTTGAGAATTATGATGAAATAGCCCTTCTGCTGCCTGAAGTTCTGTCAGTAGTTCTACCAATGAATAAATCCTTTTATTCATATTTTAGTTCAGGCGGAACTGCTCAAAACTTTTGGGTAACGTTTGGAGAATAATATCGACCTGGGTTTCCCCATTGATTTCAGCTCCAAGGATTTGTATCTCGTTCAAGTAATCCATCATCTTTAGGATATGATCCCTTACGGGTGTGTCTTCTGACATGGTGGCTGTCATTAATTTTCTCATTGCCTCTTACCTAGCAGCCCGATTCTTGTGTCCGAAGAGTTCCTTGAGATTGTTCATCATGTCATCGACAGTTGGCAAGTCTTGATGCTAATGTTGCAGCACATTTGACATTGAAGTCAAAATGTAACACCGCGCCATTTCATCTGCCTTTACCCATTTCTTATGATACTCAATCTCCCCTTCACTAGAATCACTATTAGGCACATTAGGACAAACCTCTAACAGTACAAACTTATAGCCTTCAGCAGTTAGGACAATGTCCAGGTTTCTTTTCTAATCAATGTAATTGGGACCAGTAAGTTTGTCCTATTTCAGAATAATAGCTAGTGTGTTGAAAGTCATCCTAAGAATCAAAAAATAAGTTTTGGTCAAGACTTTAGTATTTAGAATAATATTGAGTCCTCAAACAATATTATTTAAATTCACCAACACCTCAAAACACCGTGACTTTTGTATGCCACGTTAGTGTGGATGTATACAGATTCAAACATTTGTAAGAGGAGGTTTTACCCATTAATTTTATTCTTGTCATCCTAACTTTATGACAAATAAAATTAATAGTTGGTATTCCTTTGGTTACACAAGTAATAGCAGTGACTCTATTGGGAAGGATACTATTAAATGCACCTAAATGTATACCATTACTTGATACTTAGTCCATTAAATAGGATTGTGCCCCTTTAGTTGGTGAAGATCACACGCTCCTAAATAATTTCTTATAACCACCCATAAAGGAAGTTTGATCTAGTGATTTGCAAACAAACTCATCCAATGTGGAGGGAGGCACTCAGAGCCAATGCGTAAGTTTGTTGCATCACTTACAAATCAGTAATGGAGACCGTGGAATTTATTTATAAATCCCTCTCCTACTTAGTTATTTAAGATAAGGATTTTAACATGCACACACACACATCGTAGCAAATAAAAGCAATAAATATGGAAAAATAATTTTCCAACTATTATGGCCTTTTCCATCACTGTCCTCCGTGTGCTGCCAACCCTAGCTACTGCCATCTTTAGCCACCGCAATTGGGTCTAATTGTCGCATCTATCTTGCCACTTTTCCATTGTGCCTCTGGTGCTCAAATAGTACCATGCCTCGCAAGGATACGATCTTGACAAAAATAAAATTTTACATATATCGATCCTATATTTCACAAAGGAATGTACATAGAGTCTAGATCAAACAATAATGTAAAATCCTAAATCTAATACAGCTCCTATTGTATTTAATAAGTACAATCATGCACACACATAAAATGCCCTTGACATGTCCAAGGGTCCAATCACACACAATCACAATATGTCATAATAGTTGGTGCCTACAACCATAGAGTTAATCTATTTGCACATCCTACTATTATCTTGCCTACAATATGTATGACATGTGCATAATTAAACTAAAACCAAACACAGAGGTTAAAATCAAGCTCTAATACTAATTGTTGGTTGCTACTCAGAATACCGTCCTAGTTCCCCTGTACAAAAATTTGTACAAGCATAGAACTATCCTAGCTACCCATGTGCTCTACTAAAGTTAAATTTGGATTGCAAACGATGCTTAACATTATTAATCAAAATTTTCCTTTAAAAGTTAAGCTTGGATTGGGAACGAAACTTAATATTCTTACTCCAAGTTCAACCGATGTGATCTTCCTAAGTTAAACCATATTACAAAAGTTATCAAATATCTATTTCTAAGATTGACTTCCAGGTTAAACATGGTGAGGCACTAGGCCTTCTTGGGTATGAGATCATCCACCACTTCCTAGACAAAGCCTCACAAAGAAATTTGATATTTAACTTCTTACAATAAACTAGGTTTGACCATAGAGACCTCAATAGAAACACAATATCAAAACATGAAATCGAAAACATAAAATTGATAACAAAATGATAACTTAAAATTGTTAACCTCTTGTGTTTGGTTTTTCAAGATCTATACAAAAGATGAACTAGTTATGATGCGGAAACTAATAACTAGTTATACCTTATGTAACTTATAGACCTCTTGATTTTCTATAGTATTCCTCTTCTTATCTCAGATGTCGTGTGGGTGACGATCTACTAAGACGAGAATCCACCCAAGCCTTCTTCTTCCTTCCAAGTTTCGGCCACCAACTTTCTCTAAGAGATGATGAAGTTCGCCCACCAACCAAGCTCCAAGGGATGCTTGGAAAACAATGCCTCCTTCTTCTCCAAGCATGAAGCGGCCACCAATCCAATCTTCAAGTCTTGATGTCGCCTGCCACAAAGATGAAGAGAAGAGGAAGAGCAAAGGGCCGGCCACCACCAAGGAAGAGAGGAGAGGAATAGAAGATGTGTTGTTGGGTGAGGCACCCCCTCCTCCTCTTTTATATTCCTTGGTCTTGGCAAATAAGGAAAGTTTTAAACATAATTAAAACTTCCTTATATTCCTTGCCAAAAAATAACAAGGAAAATTTTAAAACAAAAAAAAAATTAAAACTTCCTTTTCTTCTTGTCATGGCTGGCCACCCATTTAATTCCAAACAAGGAAAGCTCTAAACATGAAATTAAAACTTTCTTATTTCTTTTCGGTAAGAAATTTTAATTAAAAAATTTCTTTCCTTAAATCCCTTCATGGTTGGTTATAAAAGGAAACTTTTATAAATTAAAATCTCTCTTTTAAAACATGTGAATGGTTACAATTAAGGAAAGTTTTCTCTAAAATTAAATCTTCCTTTTAACTACAAATAAGGAAATATATCAAACCTTTCTCTTAATCCTTTGTAGAAGGCTATAAAATGAAAGATTTTAAAATTTTAAAACTCTCTTTTAAAACCATGGCTTCCACATAAGGAAAGATTTATAATTTAAAAAAAACTCCTTTTAATATATATGTGTGGCCGGCCAACCTTGCTTGGGCTCCGAGCTAGGGTCGGCCACAACTTGGCTCACAACTTGGTTTGGTTTGGCCGGCCCTAGCTTGGGCTCCAAGCTAGGCTTGGTCGGCCACCAAGTAGTGGGTAAGAAGTTGGGTTTTTGGTGGACATAAGACTTTATAAATAAGAATCTACAATAGGGACCAAGAGGAGGAATTTGTTTTGGTCACCTGATGAGCTTGAGCTTCCCGTGTTCGTCCCGAACACCCAACTCAAGTTCATCAATAATATCTCATTCCACTAAAGAGTTATTATTGCACTACCACACCAATCCCATATTACTATATGGGCTCCTTTTTATCATGAGTGTGTTAGTCTCCCTGTGTTTAAGATATTGAATGCCCACTAATTAAATGTGTTACTAATAACTCACTTAATTAATATCTAGCTCCAAGAGTAGTACCACTCAACCTTATCATCATGTCGGACTAAGTCTACCTGCAGGGTTTACATGACAATCCTTATGAGCTCCTCAAGGGGACATCATCAACCTAGATTATTAGGACACAATTTCATTCTATAATCAACAACACACCATATAAATAATATCATTTCCCAACTTATCAGGCCTATTGATTTAACGAGCTAAATCGTACCCTTTGATAAATTAAAGAAATAAATATTAAGTATATGTACTTATTATTATATCATGATTAAGAGTACAGACTTCCATAATAATAGAGGTATTGTTCTTTTATATAGTCAGTATAAAAGGATACTACCAACAATAGTCCTGCTCAATACACTCATAGTGTACTAGTGTAATTTATTAGTCAAGATAAACTAATACCTAATTACACTACAACCAGTCCAATGGTTTGTCCCATTCAATCTTGGCTGTGAGCAACTGTTTATAATTTATAAGGAACTGATAACATGAACTTCTGTGTGTCTCCTCGCACCATGTTATCTTCAATATAAATTAAATGGACAACTACACTTAGCATAAATGCAGACATTTGACCAATGTGATTCTTATTTCAAAATAAATGTTTACAAAAAACTAGACTTTCAGTATACACTCTAACAATCTCCCAATTATACTGAAAGACTATATTGCCATATACATTGTAAGGAACTAGGGCGCTAAACACGTGAAAGTGCAGCGGAAAACATCTAGTTCCTTTCCAATAGATCCATGCGAAAGGAAACCATATACTAATTATTAATTATCTACATGAGAAAGTTATACCTTTGTTGCATGCCCTTCGTAATCCTGATTCCAACGTTTCTTTAGATGCGGATCTTAGCGCGATCAAGTCGTCGCGCCTCTATGGTATCCACACGAAGAAGTCTCGTTTGTCTCACAAACTCACAATGTGGAGAATGAAACAACCAAAGGTTGTGCTAGCAACCTTTCTTGGAGGTTTCAGCCAAGTGGGAGAGAGGAGTAGGAAGAAGAGCTAGAGCACCAAAAACTCATCATGAAAATGAATCCAAAAACCCCTTTTATAGATTCATGAAATTGCCTCATGCCTTAATGTCAATTGCCTTGATTGACATTAATATTTGTCTTCATCCAATGAATATAATGCATCTTATGCATGAGCCATTCAAATGGTTCACTCTTCATCCAATGAATTCAATGCATCCAATGCATTCAATGCATGAGCAATTCAAATTGTTCACTCTTCATCCAATGCATCCAATGCATGAATAATTCAAGTTGTACACTCCTCTTTCTTCAAGAATTCAAATTCATGAAATCATATAATGAAATGAAATCATATAATGAGTTCAATTCATTAATCATCAATTAATTCATGAAATCATATAATGAGTCCAAATCATTAATCATCAATCTAATTGATTCAATAAGTCTAATTTGAATTGGACTCAGTCCAATACTTGGATTTAATTGAGTCTTACTCAATGAGTCCAATTTGAATTAGACTTAATCCAATGATTCATCATATGAATCCATCTCCATTGACTTATTCTTTGTGTGTGACCCAATAGGTTCTCGTGACGTTGGCAATGTATCTAAATCAATATTTAAATACATAAGCAATGAGTGACATCTAGCAAGGCATCATTGCTACCCAAGTGACGAGAATGTCGAGATCTGACTTAACCTTTCCATGACTATTATCTTGTATGACTCAATCCTTCTATCCTCGATATCTAGATTTATCAATGAGGCATAGACCATGTCATCCTCTTATCAATCTTTATGTTTCTTGATCTCTAAGTAGACACACTCAATTAAATAAGCTCAATATCGCATATTGACTCATTTAAGCATGGCCATGCATTCTTGTGTCCTACTAATCAAGGGGCCCATAGATATCACTTTCGTGATATGGAAGGGATAGATCCCATCTATATCATTCACATCCCTCCGCATAACTTATTACATACCCAGTGATCGACTTTATGGTCAACCCTATTACGGGTGACGTTTGACGATACCAAAGTATACAACTCCTTATGTAGAGAACTATAGTGACTTCAGGTCTAAGGACTATTCATACTAATAGTCACATGAGAATGTTTATAATACTCATATAACGATCCATGAAACATTCTCATGGTGGGTCATTCAGTATATATTCTCTAATATATACCCATGTGTCAACCTGATATCTCATATCCATGACTTGTGAGATTAAGTCATCCGTTGACCTACATGCTAGTCTCAATGCATTAATATTGTCCTTGCATATTAATGATTGACTAGGAATAGTTAAGAGTAGTGTTCTATGTATATCTACAATAAATCACTATCAATTCAACCAATTGATATGTTATAGATTAGAACCTCCTACTCTAGGACATTATTATACTTATTCATTCGGCACTAAATTGAAATAAATATAATAACCAACTTTACCTTTATTAATAATGAAATATGATACAAAAGGAGCTCTTTACAATCATCTCATAATTGGTACTAGGGCTAATACTAACATACAATGCCATACATCTTATTCGCATCTCCTCAACATACCGATCAAAAGTTTTCTCCGGAAGAACCTTTGTGAAAGGATCTGCCAGGTTATATGCTGATGCAATCTTGGCGACAACAACTTCTCCTCGCTTTACGATGTCTCGTATCAGGTGGTACTTGCACTCAATGTGTTTACTCGTCTTATGGGCTCGTCATTCCTTCGAGTTTGCTACTGCACCTCTATTATCACAATAAATTATGATTATTTTGGAAAAATCAGGAATCACATCTAAGTTCATTAAGAAGTTCCTGAGCCATACAGCTTCTTTGGCTGTCTCAGAGGCTGCCACATACTCAACTTCCATGTTTGAGTCTGAAATGCATTTCTGCTTAACACTCCTCCATGCTATGGCTCCACCTCCTAAAGTAAACACATAGCCTGATGTAGACTTACTATTGTCCCTATCTGATTCGAAGTCAGAATCCGTATAACCCACAGGGAGTAAATCATCTGCTTGGTAAACCAGCATATAATCTCTAGTTCTTCTCAGGTACTTTAATATATGTTTTATGGTAGTCCAATGTCACTGTCCTGGATTACTTTGATATCTGCTAACCATTCCCACAGCAAAACAGATATTCGATCTCGTGCATAACATAGCATACATTAAGCTTCCTACAACTGAAGCATAAAGAACTGCCTTCATTTCTTCAATCTCTTTTGATGTCTTCGGAGGCATCTCTTTAGATAAAGATACTCCATGCCTAAAAGGTAGAAAACCTTTCTTGGAGTCTTGCATGCTAAAATGAGCTAGGATCGTATCGATATATAAAGCTTGGGATAAGCACAACATTCTTTTCTTGTGATCCCTTATTACTTTGATCCCGAGAATATGTGCACATTCTCTTATTACTTTGATATTGTTTCCAACTAACAAAATGTCATATGCGTATAGTACAAGAAATACCACTACGTTTCCATCACACTTCTTGTATACACAAGACTCATCCGGACATTGAATAAATCTATAGGACTGGATTACTTCATTAAATGGATGTTCCAAGACCTTGAAGCTTGCTTCAGTCTATAAATAGACCGATTGAGCTTACATACTAGATGCTCTTTGCCCTTTGCAATAAACCCTTCTAGTTGCTTCATATATATGGATGTTTTCTTCAAGACTTCCATTAAGGAAAGCTGTCTTGACATCCATTTGTCAAACCTCACAATCCATATGAGTAGCAATAGATAAGAGTATCTGGATAGACTTAAGCATAGCTACTGGCGAAAAGATTTCCTCATATTTGATTCCCTCTTTTTGACTATACCCCTTCACAACAAGCCTTGCTTTGAAGGTTTCCACCTTCCCGTCTGTCCCTCTTTTCCTTTTGCAGATCCATTTACATCCAATAACTTTTACACTATTTGATGGTTCTACTAGCTCCCACACTTTGTTAGAATGCATAGATTCTATTTCTGAATTCATTGCACTTTGCTAAGATGTTGCATCTTTATCTTGAAGTGCTTCGTCATATTTATGCACATCACACCCCCAGACTTGAACCTTTCCTTGTCCTCAAGCAAAATGCTACAAACTATATTCATGAGTTCCTGCAGTGTTTCATAGTCCCTAGTGCATTCGCCTAACTCTATCAACTAGTTTCATTGATAAGCACGATTATGGAGTAACCTAAGTATGGCCTAAGCATAAGTTCTTTGTGCTCGGTGCAATAAGTAACTCAAACTCTTCATGTTTCAATTCTCTGTCTTAGTTAAGTCGTCATACAATTGAGTTCCTAATGTTCTCGGTGATAGACACTTACCTACCACACACTTGGTTCATTTTCCTTAAATTACACAAGGTCTCAAAGGATACTACTTGAAATCAAGAGAAACATAACTTATTCATTTATTTTCCCAGTAACCTAACTCTGTTTCAAAGGGGTAAATTGTTAGTTTCCACTCACGACGACTATTTTTTATCCCTTATTCATTTTTTTTGGTGCTATAGAGGTGTAGCACTAATCACAAATGTGAGATGCATATGTTGGGATTTAGATTTTTCTAAATGAGCTTCCATGATCCGAGGTTATCCTGTAACCAAAATGTAAATAAGAAATCACTATGGAAATAAAAGTACTAAACAATTTGGATGAATCATAACTATTTCAAAAATATTTCTATTATTCAAGCTTAAGTACTTGAGTGTAGTGAAAATAAGATCCTTAAGGTTAGGCCAAGACTTATACCAAACTCCGTACAATACTAAGCTTATTTCATGCTACTAAAGATAGAGAAAGGAGATACACCAAATATACTAATACTATCTTGACAACACATGAACTAAGAAAATGCTAGACATTTTGCTATCAGACAAGTTAGCAGAAAAAGTAGAAGGTTTGATGTTCTCAAATATGTCTCAAAACTATTTTTTAATATTTTTTCAAAAAAAATGATGAAGAATTACAAGTAGAAAAGTGCAAATGAGATGCAAGTAGAAATATGAAACTAATAAAATGTGAATAAACAAAGTAGACTAATAAAATATGCAGAAAGAAAAGAAAAAATCGACTTGACTCAGGTTGTGTACACACAACACCCCCCCCCCCCCCAGACTTAAACTTTTCATCGTCCCAATGAAATCGATACGGTGGTGGGGGTGGGGGATAAGGGGGTCCCCGATGTGTGCCGGAGGGAAATTTAGGCATACCAGGAAGATGGCCAATGTGTTGATGATATTGATAAAGGGCATCTACTTGTTGTCTAGTAATATCCATCTCATCATAAAATTCCTCATTCTTTCCTGGTCAACCTCATAGTCCTGAACGAATCTTGACACTTGACTATGGAAATCCCTAGTAAATTGAAAATGATCTTGTACCTTCATAAATTTGTTGTTAGATAACTTGAAACAACCTCCAACAATTATTGTTGGGTATTTTTCTTCTCATGAAGGGAGTCTAAGGAGGCACGGAAGTCAGAAAATTCAAATCTAGAAGGCCCCGTACCATAGGTAAAAGAGTGCCTAGGAGGTTCCGAATATCCGAAAGGTTGCGGGAATCCTGATGACGAGGGCTCTTGGTGGTACTCGGTATCTTCTATAAGGGAGGGAACAATTTTTGAGTTTAAGTCAGTAATCACCCAGTTCACAGGGTTGCAAACTGGAGTATGCTCGGGGCAAGGAAGGGGTAATGGAAAACCATTGTTCTTAAGGAAGGCGAACTCATTCTCATCCCGATAAATCATCTTCATTGCAAGACAAAAATCGATGTCTATCTTGTCATTACCATGAATGACCTCTAACCCATCATGCTCACAACCCAGATTGAATGTTATTTGGGTGATCAATCTACCTAACACTATCATCCCCAAAGATGCTTTTGCTGCCCTCAACAAATTTTGTAAGAAATGAAATCCGGAACCAAAATCCACTTTATTCAACATCGCCCAAAGAGAATAAAGTTCTACCTTTCTAACCACCCCATCACTCTCCCCTCGGCCAAAGATCGTTTTGCTCATCACTCGGTGAAGGTATCTAAAGGTCGGGTTTTGCATGCGGGATGCCTTATCTCTAGAGGGTTCGTAAGGGTTCTTTGATCAGTTATTGACGTCCAAAATTCATTCCATTTAATCTCATCATCAAATCTATGGGCACCACCAGTAGGTAAACCAAAATAATTATTAAAATCACTAAACATTCACCGAACTTCTTTATTCATCAACCTAAAAGTTATGACTCCTACATAGTCATCCTCAAACGAAAATTTACCATCAATTGAGCTCATAAATTCAAGGACTAGGCGGTGGTAAGTCGGTGAATGAGTGCACATAATATTCTTCCAGTCTAAGGAACTAATCATCCAATCCATGTCGTCCGTAATTCCTAGCATATCCAAAGTAGTGGGATCCATATATCTAGTGCATATAACTCTTCTAGTGACAAGGATATCATATCTAGCTTTATGTTCATGATTTCTAAAAATAATATTAAATTCATTTTCATTACCTTCGTCGTGCACCACTCTTTTTCCTTTGCCTTTTGAAGAAGAAGCCTTCCCTTTGCCTTTGTCACCTCCCAGCGCATCTCCTTCGCCAGATCCACCGCCTCCTCGATGAATTCTCTTCAAGATTTGTGACATGATTGGCAAGGTGAACTTTGAGGAATTTCTTGTAGGTGGAGATGGATCTTGAGGATGGAAAAGGAGGAGAAAGAAGAAAAATAGGGGAGTTGCTTCTCTCTTTCCGGATTTGAGGCCTGAAGAAGTATAGATCTAGATGTAGATCTAAGTAAAGATGAACTTTAGAGATAGGGATTGGAGTTTGATGAGGTGTAGTGGGGGGTGACTTTTGGGAGAGAAGGAGATGGGAATTAGGGCTTTTTAGAGGTGTGGGTGGCGCACACGGGTAGGGGCACGACCGTGTCTTATAGACACGGTCGGGTAAGTAGGGTTTCTACACGGCCGTGCCAATTGGCACGACCCCCTCTCTTCTCCCCTCGGCCAAAATCGCACGGTCGTGCCGGTTGGCACGGCTCGTGGCTTCTTCTTCACTGGTAGTCTTGCACGCCCGTGCCAATTGGCACGACCCGTGTCCTTCTTTTCTCTACACAGGCCACACGGTCATGCAAGGTTGCACGGCTAATGGACTTTGTCTCCCTGTTGCCTTCACACGGTGGTGTGGGGTCACACGGTCGACTCCCTTAAGCGCACGGTGACTCGCCTTTCTCCATTTTAGCTCCTCTGACGCATCCACACCCATGAAACGCTCACGGCCAGCTCGTGGAGGCTATGCACATCCTGAAAATGAATACTCAAAAATAAAAAGAATACTCAACTAAACTTACTAGAGAAATAAAATGATAAACAGAATAATGAACTAAAATGAAAAACCCTTGGGTTGCCACCCAAGAAACGCTTGTTTTAGGTCTTTAGCTCGACCCCATTTTAATTAGTGTCGACTAAACCCATGGAAGCACGGCTCTCCTCCTAGGGTTAATGCTCCAGTTTGCACCTTTAGTTTCGCTCGTGCAAGACAAATGTATTTCTTATTGCTCGCTGGAGGGGACCTCTCTGGGAAACTACATTCCTCAACTTTGTGTATGTTCATCTTGCTAGAATTTTCCTGAGAAGAGGAGACACTGTTAGAAGAATCAGATAAATCAAATTCTAGCCTTTCTTTGCCAATCTCTAAGGATAACTTGTGACTTTTCAAAAAAAAAAGAGCTCCAGAGTTGGTAAGGAATGGTCTCCCAAGGATGATTGGTATCTTGGGATCCTCCTCCATATCCAGGACAATGAAATCTGTGGGAATGATGCATCCGCCTACTTCTACTGGAATGTCTTCTACTATTCCCATTGGGTATCTACATGAATGGTCAACTAATTATAATGTCATAGTAGTCAGTTTAATGTTCTGGAGTCCTAGCTTCTTACATAACGAGTACGGAAGTAGGCTAACGCTGTCTCCCAAGTCGCAGAAAGCTTTCTGTATGAGTTTAGAACCAATTTTACAAGGTATGGGAAAACTCCTTGGATCCTGAAGTTTTGGTGGAATGTTTGTCATAATTAGAGCGCTGCAATTTTCCATTAATGCTACGGTCTTGAAGTCACCCTTCTGCCTCCTGTTAGATTAAATACCCTTTAAAAATTTTACGAACTTCGGCATTTGGTGCAGTGCATCTATCAGAGGTACTTCTACATAAATTTCCTTAATCTTCTTCAGGAATCGATTGAACTCTTCATCCTTTTGGGATGTTATCAGTTTCTGAGGGAAAGGAATTGTCTAACTTTGTGGGGGAATTTGAAGAGTTCCTTCGACCTTCTTGGTGATCTCCTCTCTATCCTTGTTTTGGATCTGATTGGGCATGAGGGGAGAGGGCTCTTCCTCTGAGTCAAGTCCTTTCTGAGTAGTGATTTGGGGGTCTCCCAAAGTTCGTCCACTCCTCAGCTCGATACGGTTGCAGTGTTCCACCAGGATTATATCGGGCTTTCCTGGAAATGTTCTCTGTGCTCTTGAAAAGGACTAGGCTATCTGGGCTATTTGGCTGTCTTGCATCTTTTGATGTTTTTCATAATTTACAAGTCTTTGAGTCAATTGCTTGATCTCATTTTCATTTCTTTTTGCTCTAAGAGAGCTTCTTCAAGCATCTTTTCAATTTTGGATAGTTGTGAAGGTTGTTGTATAAGTCTGTTGTCCAGATGAGTAGCTATGTTGCCTAGGTTGATAGCTTTGTTTTGCTAGTCCTTGGTCCTAATTATTATGGTACGAAAAATTTAGGAGGTTCCTCTATCCAGGGTTGTATGTGTTGAAGTATGGATTATTTTTCTTTTAGTTGTAACTGACTATCTCATCGCATTGCTCAAGTTGGTTTATCTGTGCTTGTATTGGCCCTAGGGGGCAAGTATCTTGAGCATGATCCATACTTCCGTAAATTTCACAAACACATACTATTGCATTGGTCGTGTTGTCTCCCATGGCCTCGAGCTTCTTGGTCAGAGCGTCTAACTTTGCGGACATGAGCGTGACTGCATCTACGTCGAATTTTCCTGACACCTTTATTGGATTCCTTGAGAAAGAACCACCAGATATTTTGGTTGTCCACTGATGATGGTTCTGTGCCACATTCTCAATGATCTCTTCAGCTTCATCAAGGCTCTTGTTCATTAATGCTCCTCCTGCTGCAGAATCGAGGGATACCTTCGTGTCATAGTTGATTCCATTGTAGAATGTGTGTAGAACCAACCATTTCTCAATTCCATGATGGGGGCACTGTCTCAGCATACTTTTGAATCTGTCCCAGGCTTCAAATAATGATTTTGATTCTATCTGTTTGAAGCTTGTGATCAAATTCCTCATGTGGGTCGTTTTGCTTGGCGGGTAGAATTTGTCCAGAAATTTCTCCTCACACTGCTCCCAAGACGTTATGTTATTTGTTGGAAGAGAATTTAGCCACAGCTTGGCTATGTCTTTCAGGGAAAATCCAAAAAGAAGTAACCTTACTGATTCTGGAGGGACCCCATTCATTTTCATAATACCGCAAATCTCGTAGAAAAACTCTAAGTTATGATTTGTATCAACATGCGGTCCTCCTCCAAATTGATTCTGTTGGACCATGTGGATTACTGCAAGTTTAATTTCAAAATTGTTAGCTTCGATTGGCGGTCAGGCGATGCTAGACCGAACCCCTCATGCATAAGGTGGTACGTAATCCTTGAACAGTTTGTCAGCCATTTCTGAAGATTCTTGTTCAGCTTGAAATGCTTTTTGTAAGTTTCTTCTTCTAAGGAAAGTCCTATCGATCTCTGGATCGAACGGTAGAAGTTGTCATGAAAGATTAGCTCTTCGCATGCAAAAACAAGATATGGAATATTTCGAGTGTACAATTAAGCAAAATAAAATGAAATGAAATAAAGTAAAGAAAAGAGTTAAAATATTATTATTATTTTATTTTTTTAGCATTTTAATAAAAATACGAAAATAAAGAAAAATAAAAATAAAATTACTTATCTCTGAAATGTAGCAATTAGAAAAAGGAGAAATAAAGTCTAGTCTAATCCAATATGATTTTCGCTAATCTTATAGATGCAACCCCCGGTAACGGCGCCAAAAACTTGTTACGATTCCGCAACTGCACGGATTCATTGTCAGTAATAAAGAATATCAATCCCACGAGGACCAATTATAAGCACTAGCAATGGTTCACTTAGGATTAGTTAAACTACTGATGGATGTAAGTTATCTAAAGAAAAGAGACTGGGAAGCGGAAACGAGAATTAGTGAAGAGAGAGTAATTAACTTGGTTTATGAAGAGTTCTAAGAGTTCGGTTTCATTGTGGTGGTATTGATGTATCACGTTCTATCCTTTACTCATTGTCCGTCAACATGCATTTGCCGGAAGTTAAAGCAACTATCCTTAAGCACTAAATAGAGATCCCTGTGAAATCTTGTTACGGTTAACCCCTGTCACTAGAGTGCCTCGGTAGATCACAAGAACGTAACTCTAATTGGTGTCATTAAGGATAGAAATAAGGGCTTGGTTTGTCTCTTACTTCCTTATGGAGAAGTTGACTCTCCTTTTAGGAAAATACCCTAGATGTCCGTGAACGGGTTACCCCTATCACTAGGGCCTCTCGAGTATACGATCTAAGATACTCTTTCTACGATGTTAGCAATTCCTACACAATCAATTAATACGATATGGAAAACTAGCAACTATTGGATCAAGAAGCATTAGAGGGGGGGGGGGGGGGTGAATATCGCTCGTGGCTATTTCGTTCGATTTAAAATGTGCCAAGTAAATACGCAGTGGAAAATACAATAAACGACAAACACAGAAAGACACCAAGGGTTTACTTGGTTCAGAGCCTGTGGCAACTCCTACTCCAAGGCCCGCGATCGTTGATCACTTTTTGTGGGCAACACCTATAAGCTTGAATAACGGTTACAGAATTATTACAATCTATTAAACTGAAAGAGTATACCGACAACAAGAATGAGCAATTTCAAAGCTTCGGGTCGTCTGGATCTCGTTGCAGCACTTCAAGATCACCTTGTTAGCAGCTTGTAGCACAAAGGTCACTTGGTAAAAGATTTGATGGTCACTGCTCGAGATGTCCTTTTATTGGACGTTTAAGGCACCTCCAGTGCTATCCCAAGGAGCCTCAAACCCAATGTTTATCCCGAATAGAACGCTGAGATGAGCTTCGGATCGCTGCCCCTTATCCGCCTAGAGGCGCCTTCAACGCCACTCCAAGGAGCCTCCAAGCTGTGGTCCAAGGTGCCTTCAGTCCCCATGAAGGTGCCTCCAGCTCCTCTGCACAGCTGGCTTCGACTTGCACCCGAGGCGCCTCCAAGCTCCATGGAGGAGCCTCGTGTAACGCCCGCCCCTCATGGATACTTAGACTACCCTAAAGGGATGGGGTTACTTAGACTTACTTGACATATACATGCATATGGACTCATGGCAGCGGAAGACATATTTAGAATTTTTTTTTTTTTGTCATATGCATCTTACCCTTAACATGGCATGTGAACAACATACTTGATTCATATCTGCTACTTGAACATGATTCATAATGTCATGAATATACTAACATGAATAAGACATCATAAGTGCACCACATACTAGTTCAAGTTATCATCACAAGTATAAAATCCAAACTTAATTCACATGCACAACTTAACCAAATATAAGTTTTAGAAATATAATTAGATCTATCCACCATGCCACTTCCACACACAAGCTTGCCCTTCCTGCTGCTCCCCTTAGTTCATCCATTCCTTTCCTTTTTCTACAGTACAAGGAAAAATAATCTATAAGCCCATAGGCTTAGTGAGTTCCTTTCCTACTCATAAAACCAAGAATCATACATACACATAAAACATGTCTTAGCATGTGAGAACATAACATAAAATATATCATAACATGTGAGAACATAAATATAAAATATATCATGGCATGTGTGAACATAACATAAACATATCATAGCATGTGAGAACATAACATAACATATAACATGATCATAACCATAATCTCAAGGGCATCTTTAATAAGTGTAAAGGAAAACATATGGCATAAACATGTAGATGCAAGATGTTCCTTTGAAAACATGCATAATGAAATGAACATATGCAACATGTCTTTTTTTTTTAAAACATATCATATACATACTTGAATATAATCTCAACATGAGGGCCCGGCTATGTACCACATAACATGAATGCGCCCAAATCCCTAGGACAGGATAGCTAGCCCCGAACCTACAAGGGAACTAGGTCCACACTACGACCGTCGACCTAGGGGCGTACTAAGGAGTCCATCCCATTACTAGACCCGTTCATAGTCCGTCGGCCTAGGGCGCTTATGGAGCCCACCCTTGGTACAAGCCATACAAAGTAAAATAGCATGTCATACATATCATGTTTCTTATCATATCATCATACATATCATGTTCTTGTCATATCATGAAGAGTGCTCTTGATCCCATCTCAAGGGAAGCATCTCTTAGGCTTTTCCTCTTGCATAAGCCTTTCATAAACATATATCATGAAGTATAACATGTTCTTATGAAAGCATAGAGCATAACATGTTATTATCATATCATCAAGCATGGCATGTATCATATCATGAAGTATGGCATATCATATCATGAAGCATAACATATCATATCATGAAACATAGCATATATCATATCATGAAGCATAGCATATCATTTCTTGAAGCATAGCATATCATATCATGAAACATAGCATATATTATATCATGAAGCATAGCATATCATATCCTGAAATATAGCATATATCATATCATAAAGCATAGCATATCATACCATGAAGCATAGCATATATCATATCATGAAGCATGGAGACTTAAACTAACCATATATCAAGAATCATACATCATGGGAGAACATAAGCATGCATAGTTAGGTTCAAAACTTTTCCCTAAACCTATTCATTCAATCTTGGCCGAATCCCTATAGTAGAACTTTTTAAACTTTGACTATTATAAGAAGCATGAAACTTAAGCTAACCCTAGATAAATAATCATACATCACAAAGAAGCATAAACAAGCATGGTAAGATTTCAAGACCTTGCTCTAAGCCTCATATACTTGCTTGGCCGAACCGTAGGGTGAAGTTCTAAGGTTCATTTGTACAACATGTAGCATGATAACTTATCTAACAACATACCAAAAGATCATACATCATGTAAAAACATAACTAAGCATAATTAGGTTTCAAAAACTTTACTCTAGGCTTTACATTCTATCTTGGTCGAAACCTACAAGTAGGGTTCCAATCCCTCTAATACAACATGTAACATAAAGACTTAACCTAACCACATACAAGATATCATACCTCATGAATAAGCACAAACAAGCATGATTAGGTTTTAAATTTTCTTCTTGCCCTAAGCTTCACATCTCATCTTGGTCGAAACTTTAGACTAGTGTTCTTATATATTATTTTCAACATAAAGCATGGAAACCTAGGCTATCAACACATGAGAGATCATACTTCATGAAGGAGCATACACAAGCATGTTATCATTTGAAAACTTTGCTCTAAACCTCATTTCTATTCTTGGCCGAAACTTGAAACTAGGGTTCTCCTATATTTCTTTTATACAACATGGAGCATGAACCTAAGCTATCACATATAAGAGATCTTTCATCATGAAGGAGCATAAACAAACATGTTTTCTTTTCAAAACTATACCCTAGACTCTATAATGAATCTTGGCCGAAAACATTAAGTTAGGGTTCTCATATTTTTATACAACATGGAGCATGAAAAACCTAAGCTATTAGCATATAAAAGATCATACGCCATGATGGAGCATAACCAACATGTTTCCCTTTCAAAGTTTTTCCCTAGACCGCATTTCCTATCTTGGCCAAAACTTCCAAGGTGAGATTCTAGACTTTTTGGTTACAACATCAAGCATAACTTGTAATCTTGCTAACCCTAAGTGACCACAAGTCTTTATCTTGGCCGAAACATGCAAGAAAATCTTTACGGTTTCAAATAACCTTTACATACAAACATTTGATAACTACTTGTACTGCAGTGAGGGGATACTCACATCCTCTCGCTTAATTCTCTAAAAGAAGAAATCCTTGGTTGTGAAGTTTTTCTTAGAGAGCACCCTTCTTGCTTGGTTCGGCAATGGTGAGGGAGAGGAGAGTGGTTTCGGTGGAGAGAAGGAGGAAGGAGAAAGAGAGCAACCAAATGAAATTTTCATTCTTTCCTCTTTTATTCCTAATGAAAGGAAGAAGGGAAAATGGATTTTTCCTTCTCCTTTCTTTTACTCATCCATTTATGAAAAGAGAAGCAAGAATCATCTCTTCATTTGAGAGGAAGAAGGCAACTCCAACTTCTCCTTCTAAGTGGAAGAAAATCTTTTCTTACTCTTAATTATATTGCCCCTTCCCTTTCTAATAATATCTCCTCTTGGTCTATTGGTTACACTATACATGCTTCTAACCAGAGCTTCAAGGTTCAAGCCTTGGTCTTGCCTCTTTTTAATTTCATTTTATTTTATTTTTGCTAATATTCACATAAGGCCTATTTTTTTTTAACCATGGTAAAAATATATGAAATTGCTAGGAATCCTATGGGTGTTACAGTCCCCCATACCTCATAAAAGTTCGTCCTCGAACTTAGAATAACTCAGGTAATTTTCGTTTCATATCATCTTCACATTCCCAAGTTGCTTCTTCGAATCGTTGATTTTTCCAAAATACCTTTACTAGTGCAACCTCTTTGCTCCTTAAGCTTTTGACATCCCGATCCAATATTTGAACGGGTCGATTTTCGTAACTCAAGTCCTCTTGAACTTGCACTGTCTGTGGCTCGATCACCTGGTCTGTTCTAGGAATGCACTTCTTGAGCATCGAGACATGGAACACATTGTGGATAGCCGACATCTCTGGTGGTAGCTCTAGTTCGTAAGCCACCTTGCCGACTCTTTTCAGAATCTGATATGGTCCCACATAGCGCGGACTTAGTTTTCCCTTCTTTCCAAACCTCATCACTCCTTTCATAGGAGCTACTTTGAGGAATACTGAATCTCCAACACTGAATTCCAATGGCCTACGCCATTTATCTGCACAGCTCTTTTGCCGACGTTAAGCAGTCTCTATTCTTTGGCCGATGTTCTATATTGCACGAGTGGTGTTGTCGATAAAATCTGTTCGGAATCCCATCTCCTTCTTTTCACCACCTTCATACTAGCATATAGGGGATCTACATTTTCTCCCATACAAAGCTTTGTACGGCGCCATACCAATGGTAGCTTGATAGCTATTGTTGTAGGCGAATTCCGCTAAGCATAGATATCGGCACCAGCTCCCTTTGAAATCCAAGGCGCAAGCTCGTAACATATCTTCTAATACTTGATTCACCCTTTCTGTTTGTCCGTCGGTCTGAGGGTGGAAGGCCTCAACAACAATTTCGTACCAAGGGCCTTCTGAACACATTCCCAGAAATGTGAAACAAAATGACCATCTCTGTCAGAAATGATGGTCTTAGGAATCTCATGTAGTCTAATAATCTCCTTGACATATAATTGAGCCAGTTGTTCGACTGAATAGGTCATCTTGATTGCCAGGAAGTGGGCAGATTTCGTCAATCTATCCACGATTACCCATATGGTAGTGTAGCCATTTGTCGTTTTAGGTAGTCTCGCGATGAAGTCCATAGATCTCTGGTGGATCCGGGAAGCATCGCATAGGGTGTTGCATGAGCTTCTTCCAATATCTTTTTCCATAACTCTGGGTCGTCGGGAATACATAAGCGATCCTTAAGGTATAATATTCCACTGTCAGCGATACGGAACCCATCATTCTTTTCCCCTAAGACTTCTTGCTTGATCCTTTGGATGCTTGGGTCACGGGTTTGCTTCTCTAATATATCATCGAACAGTGTCAGTGCTATAGTCAGGGTAGAGAGCCGTTCGGATATATTTTTGATCCCGTAGCTATACTTTCCCTTGGCCTCCCAATAAATTCAAACATCGGTTATGCTTCAGGTCGAAAAATCACTTTTCTCTTACTACACTCTATTGAAGCACCGTACTTACTCAGGAAGTCCATGCCCAATATAATGTCATAATCCTGCATGTCCAGCACTATCAGGTCACAGTAGAGTTCTCTGTCTGCAATTCTGATGGGTGCGGCTCGCAGCATATGAGTGGATGGCATCACCTCTCCTGAAGGTAAAGTCGTTAAGAACTTGCAATCTAAGGCTTGAGGTGGTATGTCTATCTTTCTTGTAAAAGGTGTAGAGACAAACGAGTGTGTTGCCCCAGTGTCAAATAGTACAGTAGCATGCTTACTGAAAATAAATATCTGACCTGTGACAACCGTAGAAGCATTCGCCGCATCTTCCTTGGTGATGGAGAAGATTCTGGCATTTGTCGTCACTGGTGGAGCTTCCAATCTCCCTTGGCTTATCTGCGGACCTTCTAATGCAGCTTGCATCAGGTGTAGCTGTGGGGGAGCACCTCTGTTCTGGACATACTGCGGTATCTGAACTTGGGTAGGACAGTTTCTAGCCATATGTCCTTCCAATCCACAGTTATAGAATTTATTCGTGCCCACGCGGCACTTTCCCGGATGTTTCTTTCCACAGGTGGTACATTGCGGGAACGTAGGTTGTTTGTTTGCTGGACCATCCTTAGAATCATTCCACTGCTTTCTTTTACCGCTGTGGTTTCCTTTCCAACCAGTTCTAGTATTCTGAGGTTTCTGTCCTCCTGATTGGCCTTGACTCTTGCCTTAATGCAGCGCCTTTAAATAGTGTTCGGTGATCAGAGCACTGTTGATTAGATCTTCGGCAATCTGCGGTCTATTAACTCCGCCAGCCACATTCAGAGCTATCAAAGGTCTGAGCATCTTCAGCGTAAGTCTGACCCTTTCTCTTTCAGTGCTAACCAACTCTGGGCATAAGCGCGCTAGACGGTTGAATTTCTTAACAGCTTCGTTAACCGACAGGTCACCTTGCCGGAAATCGGTGAACTCGTCATAGTGCTTGTTTGTCACCCTCATATGGAAGAATTCTTCGAAAAATTTCGTCTCGAAGTCTGTCCATCTCATCTGATTTATTTGTCTTTTTGCTTTGACTCGGTCCCATCACATTCTGGCATCGCCCGTAAGGCAGAACGATGCACACTTGACCTTCTCATGTTCGGGCCAATCCAATAGCTCCACTATGCTTTCTACCGTTTTGAACCAGGCTTGGGCATCCCATGGTTCACAGTTGCCAGAGAAAGCTTCCGATTTTAACCTTTGCCACTGAATCTGATATGCCTCCTGACGAACCACTGGAGCTCGGCCTACTGGTGGTACAGGTACCGGGGGTACTAGTGTAGCTACCGGTATGACTAGTATCGCGTTCTGATTCCCTGGTGGGGTAGCAGGATTCCCCTGCTGATTCATCAGAGTAGTGATCATCTGTTGCTGTTCCGTAACCTGACGCTGGAGCTCAGTGACTACATGCATCAGATCAGGTGGAGGTACTGTCTCATTGGTTCTAGTATTGTGCCTTCTAGCCATGCATATCTTCATGAATGACAACAAGGCTAGCATAAGTTATTATTATTCCTAATCTACCATCATGCATACTTAAACTAGAACTGTAACTTATCAAATATAAAACGGAGTAGACATGTATACTTAATTTAAACATTTCTTATCATGCATAAAAGAACTAGAGTAGGCATAGAAATTCTTACTTGGAGCGGCAGGATGTAGGCTTCATGTGTGTGTAGTGGAAAGGCAAACTTCGCTCTGATACCAAACTGTAACGCCCGCCCCCTCATGGATACTTAGACTACCCTAAAGGGACGGGGTTACTTAGACTTACTTGACATATACATGCATATGGACTCATGGCAGCGGAAGACATATTTAGAATTTTTTTTTTTTTTTGTCATATGCATCTTACTCTTAACATGGCATGTGAACAACATACTTGATTCATATCTGCTACTTGAACATGATTCATAATGTCATGAATATACTAACATGAATAAGACATCATAAGTGCACCACATACTAGTTCAAGTTATCATCACAAGTATAAAATCCAAACTTAATTCACATGCACAACTTAACCAAATATAAGTTTTAGAAATATAATTAGATCTATCCACAATGCCACTTCCACACACAATCTTGCCCTTCCTGCTGCTCCCCTTAGTTCATCCATACCTTTCCTTTTTCTGCAGTACAAGGAAAAATAACCTATAAGCCCATAGGCTTAGTGAGTTCCTTTCCTACTCATAAAACCATGAATCATACATACACATAAAACATGTCATAGCATGTGAGAACATAACATAAAACATATCATAGCATGTGAGAACATAAATATAAAACATATCATGGCATGTGAGAGCATAACATAAACATATCATAGCATGTGAGAACATAACATAACATATAACATGATCATAACCATAATCTCAAGGGCATCTTTAATAAGTGTAAAGGAAAACATATTGCATAAACATGTAGATGCAAGATGTTCCTTTGAAAACATGCATAATGAAATGAACATATGCAACATGTCTTTTTTTTTTCTAAAACATATCGTACACATACATGAATATAATCTCAACATGAGGGCCCTGCTATGTACCACATAACATGAATGCGCGCAAAACCCTAGGACAGGGTAGCTAGCCCCGAACTTACTAGGGAACTAAATCTGTACTACGACCGTCGACCTAGGGGCGTACTAAGGAGCTCATCCCTTTACTAGACCCGTTCATAGTCCGTCGGCCTAGGGGCGCTTATGGAGCCCACCCTTGGTACAAACCATACAAAGTAAAATAGCATGTCATACATATCATGTTTCTTATCATATCATTATACATATCATGTTCTTGTCATATCATGAAGAGTGTTCTTGATCCCATCTCAAGGGAAGCATATCTTAGGCTTTTCCTCTTGCATAAGCCTTTCATAAACATATATCATGAAGCATAACATGTTCTTATCATAGCATAGAGCATAAAATGTTATTATCATATCATCAAGCATGGCATGTATCATATCATGAAGTATGGCATATCATATCATGAAGCATAGCATATCATATCATGAAACATAGCATATATCATATCATGAAGCATAGCATATCATATCTTGAAGCATAGCATATCATATCATAAAACATAGCATATATTATATCATGAAGCATAGCATATCATATCATGAAACATAGCATATATCATATCATAAATCATAGCATATCATACCATGAAACATAGCATATATCATATCATGAATCATGGAGACTTAAACTAACCATCTATCAAGAATCATACATCATGGGAGAACATAAGCATGCATAGTTAGGTTCAAAACTTTTCCCTAAACCTATTCATTCAATCTTGGCCGAATCCCTATAGTAGAACTTTTTAAACTTTGACTATTATAAGAAGCATGAAACTTAAGCTAACCCTAGATAAATAATCATACATCACAAAGAAGCATAAACAAGCATGGTAAGATTTCAAGACCTTGCTCTAAGCCTCATATACTTGCTTGGCCGAACCGTAGGGTGAAGTTCTAAGGTTCATTTGTACAACATGTAGCATGATAACTTATCTAACAACATACCAAAAGATCATACATCATGTAAAAACATAACTAAGCATAATTAGGTTTCAAAAACTTTACTCTAGGCTTTACATTCTATCTTGGTCGAAACCTACAAGTAGGGTTCCAATCCCTCTAATACAACATGTAACATAAAGACTTAACCTAACCACATACAAGATATCATACCTCATGAATAAGCACAAACAAGCATGATTAGGTTTTAAATTTTCTTCTTGCCCTAAGCATCACATCTCATCTTGGTCGAAACTTTAGACTAGTGTTCTTATATATTATTTTCAACATAAAGCATGGAAACCTAGGCTATCAACACATGAGAGATCATACTTCATGAAGGAGCATACACAAGCATGTTATCATTTGAAAACTTTGCTCTAAACCTCATTTCTATTCTTGGCCGAAACTTGAAACTAGGGTTCTCCTATATTTTTTTTATACAACATGGAGCATGAACCCAAGCTATCACATATAAGAGATCTTTCATCATGAAAGAGCATAAACAAACATGTTTCCTTTTCAAAACTATGCCCTAGACTCTATAATGAATTTTGGCCGAAAACATTAAGTTAGGGTTCTCATATTTTTATACAACATGGAGCATGAAAAACCTAAGCTATTAGCATATAAAAGATCATACATCATGATGGAGCTTAACCAACATGTTTCCCTTTCAAAGTTTTGCCCTAGACCCCATTTCCTATCTTGGCCGAAACTTCCAAGGTGAGATTCTAGACTTTTTGGTTACAACATCAAGCATAACTTGTAAACTTGCTAACCCTAAGTGACCACAAGTCTTTATCTTGGCCGAAACATGCAAGAAAATCTTTATGGTTTCAAATAACCTTTACATACAAACATTCGATAACTATTTGTACTGTAGTGAGGGGATACTCACATCCTCTCGCTTAATTCTCTAAAAGAAGAAATCCTTGGTTGTGAAGTTTTTCTTAGAGAGCACCCTTCTTGGTTGGTTTCACAATGGTGAGGGAGAGGAGAGTGGTTTCGGTGGAGAGAAGGAGGAAGGAGAAAGAGAGAAACCAAATGAAAATTTTCATTCTTTCCTCTTTTATTCCTAATGAAAGGAAGAAGGGAAAATGGGTTTTTCCTTCTCCTTTCTTTTACTCATCCATTTATGAAAAGAGAAGCAAGAATCATCTCTTCATTTGAGAGGAAGAAGGCAACTCCAACTTCTCCTTCTAAGTGGAAGAAAACATTTTCTTACTCTTAATTATATTGTCCCTTCCCTTTCTAATAATATCTCCTCTTGGTCTATTGGTTACACTATACATGCTTCTAACCAGAGGTTCAAGGTTCAAGTCTTGGTCTTACCTCTTTTTAATTCCATTTTATTTTATTTTTGCTAATATTCACATAAGGCCTATTTTTTTTTTTAACCATGGTGAAAATATATGAAATTGCTAGGAACCCTATGGGTGTTACACCTCGGACACTGTTCATCCGAGGTGAAGTGTGCTCTTTTTATCCCTGCACAATGTGTTAGTCCACAAAATACACATATACCCTGCAAAACAAGGTTAGCATACATAAATATGTTAAGAATGGTGTTTGACAATAACTTGACTTGTCACGCCCCAGAGGAGTCTCTGCCAGACAAAAATCCGGCAGCATCTCCCCTGTACCTGTGATAAACCAAAGCATATATACATACAAAATATAAATTAGCCACATGCGGCTGGAATATATACACAATCACGCAGTTAATAATCTCAGCCTTCACGGCCTGGAAAAATATAACAACAACCACGCAGTATATATACAACGAACAACCCACTCGCCTGCATTAAAAACCAACAGATCAAAAAAATGATAACGGAAAGCCCAATACAATACAATCAACACACTCCTAGCCGGCTAGGCTTTATACAACAACAACAACAACACGAATACAATAACAACACCAAATACAACAAATACCAAATACAAATAAAGCATAAACGAAACCCGAAGCGATCTTCGGATGTGACCCAGGACCCGGCAGATAGGATACTCCAAGTGACACACCAACCATCTATCTGCTACCTAAAACATAAAGGTATAAATGCGACGGTGAGTATAGGTAACCCAGTGGGTAATAGACAAGATAGTGTATGGTTTATAAATAAACATGGAGATCAAAGTATACAGTCTCAGTAGAGAATAAAGAACATGATCATACTAACATATCCAATAAGCACAACTACCAGTACCGGTCTATCTCACATGGTATAACGATGATAAATGACATACAAAACTGCACATACTACAACTGACAAATGATAAACACGTACCCAATCTAGAGACGACACATGGTACAATGATCAGTAAACTCACCAGATCTGCAACAACCTCACTCATGACACCTGTGCAATATAAATATGACTGCATATACATGTAAAATAAATGACATGTATGCAGCATGACAACCATATGTCAAACAAGTGCAACAACCACAATCACATGCATCTAGTATCTACTAGGCATGTATGCAAAAATATCTCCAAAGATGCACCGCGTATCATATGCAAAAATGTGTATGCATGCTCCATGGTCACCCCCCCCCCCCCACCTCTCTAGACACCACGACCCCTGTATGACCGAGAAGCTTGGGTCCGTGACAAACCGTACTAGCCTCCAGTACATGCACCGCTATAGGCGGCCGAAGCAGACGGTCAGCTAAGTAGTTATCTAACTACAAAGCTAAGGGTCCCTGACCACTCACATCTCTAGCCCTCTGACTACTGTACCCTCAAGACTCACTACTCCAGAGTAGTCGAGGCTGACAGAACACTGAGCGGCTGAGTAAGCGCGACAGGACTAGCTCCACTCCTAGCTACCACTCTCCATCAGTGGTCGAAAGGACAGCTATAAACGACTAACGACTCTCTCAACCACAAGGAAGACAATAGTCATTAGCAATGCAATGAATGATGAACATGATATATATATAATCATGATACGAACACCATCATCATCCATGCAAACTCTAAATCCACATAAGTACCCCATAATATGAGTATAATCGTCATGATACCTCCACATATCCCACCAAACACATGTACACACTACGCATGTACAATCAACCAAAAATCCCACTAGATACATGTACACAGAAAATATGTATGATCAACATGTATCCTCCAGTAAAACACATCAGACACGTGTATATACAGCAAATACACAATCAACACAACTCCTCCAAAAGTACATAACAAAAATGTGTATGTGTACATACAGTATGCAAATGTAAGGTCAACATGATGACTCCTATAACACATATCATCCTACGTACAATCTCCGTCATATGCACAATTAGCATGATAATACAAGCAACCCGACAATCCCTACAATACATACTCTACACGTGTGAACATAGCATAGTAGATATCAAGAGTAGAGATTGTATATGATATAACTAGAAAAACCTCAAAGATCAAGCATAAGAATCAAGCAGGAAAGTAACAAACGAACGCAATATAAGGTACAACAGACTAATCCATCACATAAAACCATGCACTAAGCTCAATAAAAATCTACATAGAGCCAAGGAAGAAATACCCGCCTTTAAAAGTCTCGTATCCAACTGAACCACCCCACGTCACGCTGCTCGTCCAGATCAAAGTCCTATGTCATATATATATAATGTATCAAATTATATATATATACTACGATGTATAAATTGTGTACCAACAAAACTAATTATCCTTAACACATTTACTAAACCTTATTAGTGTCTCCTATCAATTAAATTAACCACTTCTCCTCTCCTAATTGTCTAAAATGGAATAACCTTAACATTCCATAAACAATTAGATTAAACACCAACATGGTTCACCTTTAGATTCTCACCCATATCCATAGTTTCCAATCCAAAATCCTTAATCTAATATAAACAGGGAATACAATAATACCTACCCATAAATCTAAGCAAAACAAAACCCTACAACTCGTTAGCAACGCCAATCAAATAGCTTACTTCTCAGAAATCAAAAGTATACACTGGAAGAATGTTTACCTTGAGATAAAGCAGCCAATCTAGTAGCTCACAGCACCATGATCCCTGTCCATAAGCTACAAGCGTACACACACCTATCCTTCCAAGAATCAATCCATAATCTAATCATACAGCAAAGGATTTGCTGAAACCCTAATTCATAGTACAAAACTTACCTCAACAGTCCCTTACCTCCTCACCCGTGACCTCCACAGCTTCAAGAATTGGAGTGGCAGTGATCGGCAATAAGGATATCCATTAATACCTTGAACCGATGCCTTCCTCTAATCCAGAACAAGAAGAACATCACGAAAGAACCCCATTACATAATAATTTCTTGAATCCACAGCATTTCCCAACATTGCCTTACCTCAACTGATCGCCTCCAATTGGTGTCGCGCGATCCATCTCAGCTGGTGATGATCCGCAACTCTCTCCAGTGAACAGATCGAAGAGAAGAACTGAGAGGGGCTCGATCCGCCCCGCCGTGCCCTAGACGCCGAGCAACAGCCGATCGCAAGAAAGAAACCACCGAGAAGACGACCTCTCAGGCGAAGATGGCCGGTACCGTCGAGATCCGGCGACATACCGTAGGTGATGCGGAGAGAATGAGATCGCCAGGGAAAAACTCGCCCTCCATCGACGTCGGGTCGCCTGCGTGAGAGAAGTCGAGAGAGAGGAAAATGAGAGGAGAGGAAGAAGAATTGGTGGCTTGCTTCCTCAAAGCTCTGGGGGTTTCTTTGCACCGGCGACGCCGAGAGGAGAAGAGGAAGATCGCCGGTTGTTGGTGAGGCTCGGGACGAAATGAATCGAGGAAGAAGTTGGGCGAAGAATCGGTAGAAGAAAGCAAATTAGGTTTAATTAACATATATAACTTAGGTTTAGGTAATTAAAACCTAAGTTAATTCCTTAATCAAATCCCACTTTAATTGGGTATTCCAACTAGGCCTCCATTGTACCCAGAATCCATCCCATCAAAATGGGTCATACAGACTCCGTTTAAATCTCGAAATTTTTTTAAAAATTTCAGAAAAATCCAATAAGGCTATTTCTCCAATAACCTTATTATTTAATTATTATTTGGATGTCATATTTTACATGACTGTCCGGGTCTGACTTCGGATTTCCAACCGAAAACCCTAGGTCGACCCGACGCCTACAGTTCCCTTTGCGGGGAACGCGTCCTCACCTTCTCCTCTCAGGAGAGTTACCTGTTGCCAGTGCGATCCTCCAGATCGACTGGACTTTTTCTCAGTGCTCGATGCTTCCGGACTTTCTGCTGGACGGACGCTCCCCGACCCGTCAGTCTTCCACCTGGATCGCGGCACCAGGACTTTCCACCTAAGGTTACCACCCCCTAGGACTTTTTCTTGAATCCCTCGACCGACCAATACTTTTCGCATAGGGTTACCACCCCCTATGACCTAGGGTTACCACCCCCTAGGGTTTTCTACCTGCCTAACCTCAGTAAGGACTTTTGCCTAAGTACACTTAGGACTTTCCTGCAAACTCATTCAACCTGTTAGATCACAACATAACCTTAACTTTGAATCCATTTCCATTATCAAAACACTGGTTAGATCGTCGGTTGCTTCCCGCACCAACAATCTCCCCTTTTTGATTATGGCAACTTAAATTTAAAGTTAAGTAAAACAGGCATAAGTAAACGAATGTATCAATAAACATAAGCAAGCTTTTTAAGTAAAGAGTGTAGGTGCAGCGGAGGCCGACAAGAGGGGGGTGAATTACTGTAAATAAAAATAAAACTACCCTCCTCGTTCTTTCAACTCAATTAATGTAATAGTAAATAAAATAAAGGCATAAATAAAAGCAGAAACCGAATTTAACCTGGTTACAACCAAGAGGGTTGTTAATCCAGGGCAGTAAGAAAGCACACTAAGAAAATTCTCCTTTGCTGAAGGCGGAGAAGCCTTTTACACTCTAATGGCTCAGAACTACTGCTAGGAAATGCTTACAGAGTTGAATGTAGAAGTTGTTGTTAATTCCTAGCTCCAGGGGTCCTTTTATAGCCCCTGAAAATTCTATCCCGAAGCTCCAAGGCGCCTCCATTGAGGGTCTAAGGCGCCTCCAAGCTGGGTCAGCGGATAAAACTTTATCCGCGCACGAACGGTCTGTTTGACCAGGTTCAAGGTGCCTTAAACAGGGTTGAAGGCGCCTTCAACCAGCTTGAGGCACCTTCAACCAGATTGAAGGCGCCTTCAAGCTGGAGGCGCTTTCAACCTTGTTGAAGGCGCCTTGAGCAGTGATTCTAGCACTGTTTCTTTTCGGCTTTGGCTTCCGATGCTCTAAACTTTTGGGTGATTGCGGCCAACCGAAATAGGGCTCACCCGAACCCAATTTTTGGCCTTCTCCTCGAGCAGCCTTCCGTCCCGGCTTAACATCCCTCAAACACCGCGCATGCTCTTCACGTCCACCGGAGTACTCTTCCGCAGCTCTCTCGTCCTTCGGACGCACCGAGCCCATCGGCTCCCTTCCCGTGCCGTCCTTCTCGCTAGCTGCGTCTTCCGCTCGACTTCATGCGCTCCTAAGCTCCTGCACACTCAGACACAGGGATCAAACACACAGCAGGACCTAACCAACTTGGTTGATCACATCAAAACTACCACCGGGTCTAACAATCTCCCCCTTTTTGAAGTGCATCAACCCAAGTTCAAGTTAGGGTTAAAATAGACATAAATAGTAATTTTAAAGGAAAGTACTAAACTAACATATTTAAGCATAAATTTGTAATAAATAAAATTGCACCACACTTTAGTAAAAAAATGTTAAAATTTTTTTAATTTTTAATTTTCCTAACTCCCCCTAAACTTATACCTTTCTCCAATAAGAAAATATTAAGCAAATTATTAAGGTAGCAAAAATGACTTTTTAGAAAAAAAATTTCTAAGTTAAATTGAATTTTCAGAAAAATTTTATAAGCAAAAATAAATTTAAAAAAATTCTAATTAAATTTTTAAATGTTCCCAAAAAAAATTTCTAAGCCAAATGAAGTTTTTTAGAATTTTTCTAGGAAAAAATTTCTAACTAAAAAAAATTTTAAGTTAGAATTTTCAAGAAAAATTTCTATGTAAAAGAAATTTTTGTTTATTTAAAAAATATTTGATAAACTTTCAAAGCATTATTTAATTCTAGTTTTTAATGCATTTTCAGAAAGTTAATTAAACATTTTATTTCAATATTTCAGCTTCCAGGTCGTGGCGAGGCACTAGGCCTTCTTGGTTATTGGAGCAACAACCACTTCCTTAGACAAAGCCTCCATAAAGAAAATGTTTAATTTTCTCTCTTTAAAGCTTTTAACTTAAAAGAAATTAATTTAGCTCAGATTTTAGAACCCAATAGAGGTTCCTTCCTACTGGATTAATCAGATATTTAGGGGGTACATAAATTTTGGGCACTTTTCTAAGTTGACCCTGGTGTTTTCTAATGTACCAATTTAATTTTCCATAAGTTCTTAATTTTAATTTAGGAAATTTATTTAAGCATGCATCATATTTCAATTTTTCAAATTCTAATTTTAATTTATCATTTTCTGATTTTATACTATCGTACATCTCAAGTGGACATGCTTTTGCTAATTTCATTTTCAATTCTTTATTTTCTTTTTCTAATTCGAGTAAGTCTTTAGAAAGCGATTTAATAAATCGAAAAGACTGAGACGGGTTTAGATTGCGTACCTTACTTACCTGATCTGGTGACGCTCCCCCTTCACTGCTACTTTCTTCTTCTGATGTTCCTCCCCCTTCATCGATGCTCATCTCTGAGCTAGACATTTCTTCTAGCTGATGGTTAGCTAGTAGAGCTAATCCTGAGAATTCTTCGACTTCTGACAAGGAGGATGAAGAGTCCTCCCATGTCGCCTTCAGGTTTATGTGCTTGGGTCAAGCTGGCTTCTTGCTTCTTTCCTTATCTTTCTGTTTGCTCTTCAATTTTGGGCAATCATCCTTGATGTGCCCTTCTTCATTGCAATTGTAGCACCAAACTGTCCTTCCTTTTTGATGACGTTTACTTGACTGCGATCTAAACTTGTTAGATTTAAAAAACTTATTAAAATGTCTTACCATTAACGCGGCTTCCTTTTCGTCGATTGACGCTTCGGAGTCGGGATCGTCCTTTTTAGCTCTTAGGGCAACGTTGAGGTTCGACTTCTCTACTGGTTTTTCTGCAAGTCGAAACTCGTGAAGTTCGAAAGTTGAAAACAAGTTTTCTAAACTACTTACCTTAAAGTCCTTAGAGATGTAGTAAGCATCTACTAAGGACGCCCATTCTGAAGTCCTCGGGAAGGCATTAAGAGCATATCGGATGAAATCTTGGTTGGTTACTTCTTCTCCAACGTTCATTAGTTGTGCTATTAGCTCCTTGATTCTCGCTTGGAGTTGGGCTACCTTCTCGCCGTTGTTCGTCCGGAGGTTTGTTAGTTGCGTCCGGAGGATGTCACATCGCGCCAGCTTCACTTCAGAGGTACCTTCGTGAAGCTCCAGGAATTTCTCCCAGAGATCTTTCACTGAGTCGTAGCTTCCGATCCGACTTACCTCCTGAGGTGGCAGAACGCTGAGGAGGTGGAATTTAGCTTTTCCGTTGGCGACGAAATCGGCTTGCTCCTTCTTACTCCACGTGTTTTCTTCTTTGTCTTTAGGAGCTGCAAAACCATATTTCATAGTAATTAAAATATCAAAGTCTGTTTTAAAGAATACCTCTATTTTTCGCTTCCATGTAATGAAATCTCCGTCGAACTTCGGGGGATGGATGTTCGCTCCGGCCATTGTCTTGATCGTAGTGCTTCAGTTGGCGGTTATTCCTTCTGAGGCGATCAGGCTCTGATACCAATTGTCGGTGCAGGGGAGGCTGGCAAGAGGGGGGTGAATTGCTGTAAACAAAAATAAAACTACCCTCCTCGTTCTTTCAACTCAATTAATGCAATAGTAAATAAAATAAAGGCAGAAATAAAAGCATAAACCGAATTTAACCTGGTTATAACCAAGAGGGTTGTTAATCCAGGGCAGTAAGAAAGCACACTAAGAAAATTCTCCATTGCTGAAGGCGGAGAAACCTTTTACACTCTAATGGCTCAGAACTACTGCTAGGAAATGCTTACAGAGTTGAATGTAGAAGTTATTGTTAATTCCTAGCTCCAGGGGTTCTTTTATAGCCCTTGGAAATTCTATCCTGAAGCTCCAAGGCGCCTCCATTGAGGGTCTACGGCGCCTCTAAGCTGGGTCAGCGGATAAAACTTTATCCGCGCACGAACAGTCTGTTTGACCAGGTCGAAGGCGCCTTAAAAAAGGCTGAAGGCGTCTTCAACCAGCTTGAGGCGCCTTCAACCAGATTGAATGCGCCTTCAAGCTGGAGGCGCCTTCAACCTTGTTGAAGGCGCCTTGAGCAGTGATTCCAGCACTGCTTCTTTCCGGCTTTGGCTTCCGATGCTCTGAACTTTTGGGTGATTGCGGCCAACCGAAATAGGGCTCACCCGAACCCAATTTTCGGCCTTCTCCTCGAGCAGCCTTCCGTCCCGGCTTAATGTCCCTCGAACGTCGTGCACGCTCTTTACGCCCACCGGAGTACTCTTCTGCAACTCTCTCTTCCTTCGGACGCACCAAGCCCGTCGGCTCCCTTCCCGTGCCGTCCTTCTCGCTAGCTGTGTCTTCCGCTCGACTTCCTGCGCTCCTAAGCTCCTGCACACTCAAACACAGGGATCAAACATACAGCAGGACCTAACCAACTTGGTTGATCACATCAAAACTACCACGGGGTCTAACAATCTCCCCCTTTCTGATGTGCATCAACCCAAGGTCAAGTTAGGGTTAAAATAGACATAAATAGTAATTTTAAAGGAAATTACTAAACTAACATATTTAAGCATAAATTTACAATAAATAAAATTGCAACACACTTTAGTAAAAAAATGTTAAAATTTTTTTAATTTTAATTTTCCTAACTCCCCCTAAACTTGTACCTTTCGCCAATAAGAGAATATTAAGCAAATTATTAAGGTAGCAAAACGAATTTTTAGAAAAAAAAATTCTAAGTTAAATTGAATTTTCAGAAAAAAATTTTAAGCAAAAATAAATTAAAAAAAATCTAACTAAATTTTTAATTGTTCCCAAAAAAATTTCTAAGCCAAATGAAGTTTTTTAGAATTTTTCCAGGAAAAAATTTCTAACTAAAAAAAAAATTTTAAGTTAGAATTTTCAAGAAAAATTTCTATGTATATGAAATTTTTTGTTTATTTAAAAAATGTTTGATAAACTTTATTTAATTCTAGTTTTTAATGCGTTTTCAGAAAGTTAATTAAATATTTTATTTCAATATTTTAGCTTCCAGGTCGTCGCGAGGCACTAGGCCTTCTTGGTTATTGGAGCAACAACCACTTCCTTAGACAAAGCCTCCATAAAGAAAATGTTTAATTTTCTCTCTTTAAAGCTTTTAACTTAAAAAAAATTAATTTAGCACAGATTTTGGAACCCAATAGAGGTTCCTTCCTACTGGATTAATCAGATATTTAGGGGGTACATAAATTTTGGGCACTTTTCTAAGTTGACCCTGGTGTTTTCTAATGTACCAATTTAATTTTCCATAAGTTCTTAATTTTAATTTAGGAAATTTATTTAAGCATGCATCATATTTCAATTTTTCAAATTCTAATTTTAATTTATCATTTTCTGATTTTATACTATCGTACATCTCAAGTGGACATGTTTTTGCTAATTTCATTTTCAATTCTTTATTTTCTTTTTCTAATTCGAGTAAGTCTTTAGAAAGCGATTTAATAAATCGAAAAGACTGAGACGGGTTTAGATTGCGTACCTTACTTACCTGATCTGGTGACGCTCCCCCTTCACTGCTACTTTCTTCTTCTGATGTTCCTCCCCCTTCATCGATGCTCATCTCTGAGCTAGACATTTCTTCTAGCTGATGGTTAGCTAGTAGAGCTAATCCTGAGAATTCTTCGACTTCTGACAAGGAGGATGAAGAGTCCTCCCATGTCGCCTTCAGGTTTATGTGCTTGGGTCAAGCTGGCTTCTTGCTTCTTTCCTTATCTTTCTGTTTGCTCTTCAATTTTGGGCAATCATCCTTGATGTGCCCTTCTTCATTGCAATTGTAGCACCAAACTGTCCTTCCTTTTTGATGACGTTTACTTGACTGCGATCTAAACTTGTTAGATTTAAAAAACTTATTAAAACGTCTTACCATTAACGCATCTTCGTTTTCATCGATTGACGCTTTGGAGTCGGGAACGTCCTTTTCAGCTCTTAGGCCAACGTTGAGGTTCGACTTCTCTACTGGTTTTTCTGCAAGTCGAGACTCGTGAAGTTCGAAAGTCGAAAACAACTTTTCTAAACTACTTATCTCAAAGTCCTTAGAGATGTAGTAAGCATCTACTAAGGACGCCCATTCTGAAGTCCTCAGGAAGGCATTGAGTGTTGGGATCTTAGATGGCTAGAGGGGGGTGAATAGCCTCTTAAAAACAAAAATAAAATTTCTACACAGAGATTTGTTAGCACAGCGGAAATAATCAAAACAAACACTTATGCAAAGAAGAAAACACACCACCACTAACACAATGATGTACGAGGTTCGGGGATAACTTGCCCCTACTCCTCGGCGTGTCCGTAAGGTGGACGATCCCTTGATCTTTCGGTAGATCAACCCCCGGACAGATTCCGGCTAAGTATTTCTCCTTCTTGGTGGAGAAACCTCCCACAAAGTCTCAAAACAGATTTAGAATGAAGCACAAGACTTAGACTTACAGAATTTTGTGGCTACAATGAATGCACAATCAACTTACAGCCACAATGAATGTAGAGAGTGAAGAAGAAGTAGATTCACAGCCAAAAGCTTCACAGAACACCCTTGCTTGAACGTCGACAGAGAGTTTGCTACTAAAGAAAGAATTCTTACCAAACCTCTCTTCTACCTCCTTCTTATTTCTCTGCTCTCTTGCTGTCTTCAGCCAGAGCCAAACCACTGCATCGAATCACGTCAACCAGTAGCGTATCACTGTCGTCGAACCAGGCGTCGCCAATCACGCTTCTTCCTCATCTGATTATCTGAGCTCACACCAATACCATCCTTGGTCTTCACTGGTGTCTCTGAGCTCGAACCAATAAGGAAGAGTCAAGCTGATTGCAGCCAGTGAGCCAACTGAACAAGCCAGTGAACGTTGACGCTTCTTTTGCACAATTTGCAGCGATAACCAGTGGAAAAACCATTTTGTTTTATTCCTTTGATAGTCATTGATTTGAATTCAAGCATCACCATGGTACCTGCAACCTGTTACTCAAAAAGCTCACAAGCAGATGTTAGATCAGACGCGTCAGAAACGAATCAGAAATCAGCAGAAACCGACAGTGTGTGCAGACAGTGTGGTGGATCGGTCAGCGGACCGATCCACACCTTTGGATTGATGTCCGATCGGGAAGACCGATCAGGGTATGGCCTGATCGGTCCGCAGACCGATCAGGGCTTAATGAGTGCGGTTCCTCGCACTCGAGATCGTCACCGATCGGTCTCAAGACCGATCAGATATGACTGATCGGTCCGGAGACCGATCAGGGTTCATATGGATCGGTCCACGGACCGATCCACCTTTTTCCTTCTCGCGACATCATCTCCGATCGGTCTACGCATCGATCAGATTACACTCGATGAGGCTCTCGAGTGTTTCTGATCGGTCTGACCGATCGATTACACGATGTGCTCGAGTGTTTCCGATCGATCGCCGCACCGATCAGCAAACATAGTTTCACCAGATCGGTTTGTGCACCGATCAGGCAATCAAAATCCCACTGGATCGGTCTGTTGACCGATCCAACGCCCATGTGATATTAGGATTGGTCTTGAGAACGAGCTACCGAGCCCTCTCTGACCACTCCGTGCCAAGTCTCCATACTTGGACTTTTCCCATGCCAAGCTCCCTGCTTGGACTTTTCACCATATGTCTGGTCAACCTTGACCCATCTGGATTTCCCTTGCCTGGCTTCACTCACCAGGACTTTCCCTCCCAACGGATCAACCTCGATCAGTAGTCAGTCTGAGTTTGATTAATATCTGATACAAACTTAAATCAGTGTCAACATCAAAACAACAGCCAGGTCAGACTGTATCAACATTGAGCACGTATCGGATGGAATCCCGGTTGGTTACTTCTTCTCCAAGGTTCGTTAGTTGTGTTATCAGCTCCTTGATTCTCGCTTGGAGTTGCACTACCTTCTCACCGTTGTTCATTCGGAGGTTTGTTAGTTGTGTCCGGAGGATGTCACGTTGCGCCAGCTTCGCTTCAGAGGTACCTTCGTGAAGCTATAGGAATTTCTCCCAGAGATCTTTCGCTGAGTCGTAGCCTCCTATCTGACTTACCTCCTGAGGTGGCAGAACGCTAAGGAGGTGGAATTCAGCTTTTCCGTTGGCGACGAAATCGGCTTGCTCCTTCTTGCTCCACGTGTTTTCTTCTTTGTCTTTAGGAGCTGCAAAACCATATTTCATAGTAATTAAAATATCAAAGTCTGTTTTAAAGAATACCTCCATTTTTCGCTTCCATGTAACGAAATCTCCGTAGAACTTTGTGTCACGCCCCCAAAGGAGTCTCTGCCAGACAAAAATCCGACAGCATCTCCCTTGTACCGGTGACAATCTGAAGCATCAATACAAGCAAAATACATCAGCCACATGCGGTTGGAATATTTATATACACAACCACGCAGTTATAATAACAGTCTATATGGCTGGAATGAAACAATCACAACCACGCAGTTATATATAAAACAGCTCACACGGCTGTACTAAAAACTAACACAGCGGAAAAACGAAAACGGAAAGCCCAATACAACACAATCAACACACTGCTAGCCGGCTAGGCTTTATACAACAAATACAACACCAAAACCATAAAATAGCCACCTGGCTATACACAAATACAATGCCAAAAATAAGAAAAGAATATACAAAAGAAAACAATCACGATCTTCGGATGTGACGTAGGACCCGGCAGACAGGATACCCCGAGCGACACCAACCATCTATAGGTTACCTGAAAACATAAATGCATACATGCGGTGGTGAGTATAGGTAACTCAGTGGGTAATAGAAAAGATAGTGCATGGTCCATAAATAAAATCATGAAGATCACAAGTATACAGTCTCAGTAGGGAATAAAGAACATGATCATACTATCATAATCAATGCACCTAAACATATCTGACATAATAACCTGACATATAAACTGTACAAACCACAACTAACATAATGACAGATACATACCCAATCTGGAATCGACACATGGTACAATGATCAGTAAACTCACCGGATCTGCAACAGATATACCCGTGACACCTGTGCAATATAAGTACGAGTGCATATACATGTAAAATAAATGACATGTATGCAGTATGGCAACCAAATGCAACAACCATATCTCAATCAAATGCGACAACGACAATCACATGCAACTAGTATCTACTAGGCATGTATGCAAATGCAGATGCACCGCGCATCAAATGCAAGAATAATAACTGCGTATGCATGCTCCATGGTCACCCCCGCCACCTCTCCAGACACCACGACCCCTGTATGGCCGAGAGGCTTGGGTCTGTGACGACTGTACTACCCTCCAGCCCACTATATAGTGGTCGAGGCGGACTGTCCACTAGTAACTATCTAGCTACATAGTATCAGGGTCCCTGACTGCTCACAACGCCGGATCTCACTAAACCTCATGACCGGGTGGAACGACAGGACGAGCGACAACTGCTCTAGCTACCACTACCCATGAGTGGCCGAGTGTGCGGCACTAAACCAAATCGATGACTCTCTCAACCACAAGGGAGACAATAGTCATCAGATGCAATGAATGATGAACATGATATATATATATATATATATAATCATCATCCATGCAACACCCCAAACCTCATAAATACCTCCAATAAGAGTATAATCGTCATGATACATCCACATATCCCACCATACATATGTACACACTACACATGTATAATCAACCAAAAATCTCCAATAATCCCACCAGACACATGTACACAAAAAATATAAGTACAATCAACATGTATCCTCCAGTAAAAACACAACAGACAGGTGTATATACCCCAAACATACAATCAACACCACTCCTCCAAAAGTACATGACAAATACGTGTGTACATACAACATGCAAATGCACCGTCGACAAGATGACTCCTATAACACATCCCCATCTATGTACAGTCAACATCATATACCCAATCAGCATGGTAATACCAACAACCCGACAATCCCTACAAGACATACTCTACACGTGAAATCACAACAGAGTAGATATCGAGAGTAGAGACTGTATATGAATTAAATAGATCATCACAAGGGACAAGCATAAGTATCATGCAGGAAAAACAGCAACCGATCATGATATAAGATAAAACAACCTAATTCATCCAATAATGATCATGCACTAAGTTTCAAAGAAACTATAAAGAGGCCAAGGAAGAAATACCCGCCTTAAAAAGTAGATCGAGTCAAATCATCCCATGTCGAGACGCTCGTCCCAAATCCAAGTCCTGCATCAATCAATATATATATTTTTATTTAACTAAATTCACAAGAATTAAAATAGCTAAATAAAATCTCTACCCAATTCGGATAACTCCACTTAAATCTGATCACTATTTAATCCTCCAAATAACCCTTAATCCAACTCCTTCTAGATCCAAGCAAAATCCACAATCTATTAATCAATCCAAAACTCACTAATCAACACCTCTTGATTCCAACTCACATAATTCATCATCAAACAAACACTAATCCAAACTCATCATAAATCCTTCTAATCATAAACTAAACACCTCACATCTAATAATCAATCAAATGCTCCTAATGACAAACATGAAATCATGATATTCATCCAATCCCAATACAACTTAATCCAACTTAATGTAATAAATCCATAGCATAACTACCCAATTCCATTGCACTCCACTGTTAGCTTACGATTGGAGCAACCCACTACTGGAAATCACAATATGAAACTTACTGTTGCCCACAATTCCATCACTTACTAACCTAACCACCAAATCAAAGAAATCTATCAATTACCCTATAATGAAATACAAGATTAGTGCTTAACCTTACCTTAACTCCATGTCAACAACCACTTCTCCAATGGTTCACTGATCCGACAATGATTTCTTGCAATAGGTGGCCGGTGACAGTGTAGATAGCAACAGCAAGATTCAACAGATTCTGGGCTAGAACAAGGGCTCAAGTGGTTAAAGCCGCAACACACGGGTGAGGTAACGAGGGACTAGATCTAGGGTTCAGATCCCCTTCCTCTTGACCGCCGGTGGGTTGATCAGAATCGACAGTGCTAGGGCATCAACCAAGAATTGAACTCCTCCCTTGTCGCCATCACGTTTCGCACGAGTAGCTGTGGGGATCGACAATGTCAAGGCGTCAGCGACCATATCAGGAGAGGATCGACGATTAGGGTTTGGCTTTTCTCCACCTTGCCGAAGATCTTCCCGTGTAAGCGACGACCCGAAGAGGAAGATGACCCAATAGCCTTCGATGATCAGCGGAGAAGAAAGAAGGATTAGTGGCAGCTCAACACTGATGCGATCGGGAGATGTCCGCCAGCAGCGTGGCATCGACAACGTTGGCAGTAAAGATGGATCGGGGAAGGTGGAAGTCGCGCGAGAGAGAAAGGGGAGGAAGAAAAACTCCACACCTCAGGAGGGAGAAGAAAGAGAAGGCCTTAGCGTGAGGAGAAGGTCATCAGCATCGATGCCTAGTCGCCGGAGATCGCCATCGATCCCTTGTCGCCGGAGATCGTGAGATGGGGACCGAGGGAAGGGGGTCGGGAGAAATGAGTCGGGTGAAAGGAGAAGGAATATAAACTTAGGTTAATAAAACTTAGGTTAGTTTAATTAAATCCTAAGTCCATTCCCAAATCAACTCCCACTTAAATGGGTATTCCAAACAGGCTTTCACTGTACCTCAAATGAGCTCTATGAGGTCTCAACAACTGGGTCTCTCGGATTCTCGTCCTGATCGACGACTGAGCAACTATGGTAACAAGAATACCCTGATCTGTCTATCCCTGCTCCTCAATGTCTAACTCAGAGAAAACCTGAATCAAATCTGTGACCACAACTCGGTGGCAAGCTAAAGTCCCTCTGGACTTCTAGCTAAGTGCATCGGTAACCACATTAGCTTTTCCCAGGTGATAGCTAATGGTACAATCATAATCCTTCAGGAACTCCATCTATCTCCTCGGTCGAAGATTAAGTTCCTTCTGAGTGAACAGATATTTGAGACTCCGATGGTCAGTGAGAATCTCAATGTAATATCATACAGGTACTGCCGCCAAATCTTCAGGGCAAAAATAATAGCGGCCAACTCCAGATCATGAACTGAGTATTTTCTTCTCAGGCTCCCTCAACTATCGAGAAGCATATAAGAATACTCTACCGTGCTGCACCAGAACAGCACCCATACCCTGTAGAAACGCGTCGGTGTAGAGGACAAATCCATCCTCTCCAGAAGGTAAAAACCAAAAATCGAAGCCGACACTAGTCTCCGCTTCAGCTCCTAGAAGCTGATCTTGCAATCCTCAATCCAAGTAAACTTCATGCATTTCATGGTCAGGCGTGTAGGTAGCATAGCAATCCGTGAGAAACCCTCAACGTATCTCAGGAAATATCGGCCAAACAAAGGAGGTTGCAAGCCTCTTCTATTAACTCCGTCTACTCCCGACGGTAACAATCTCGATCTCATGTGGACCACGGTATACTTCTATTGGTGACGTGTGACTCAAACATCTCACATAAGACAAACCCAAAACGCACTACTGAACTTCGCATATAGATGTTCCCATCGAAACATCTCTAGACTATGCAAAAATGATGTGCGCGACTCACCGCGGATCCGAAATAGATCACAACATCGTCCAAAAAGAAAATGGAAACCTATCCAAACATCCTGGAAATACCAAAATCACCAAGTCTCTAAAAACCTCTAAGGCACTGTAAGCCTATATGGCAAAACTAAGACACATAATGTCCGTATCACAGACATTCCTATCCATAAGATCTCTGACAATAAGTCTGAAATATGATCACCAACGATAAAAATCACCTAAGCATAGATCCTCCAGTGTGAGAGCAACGCTCCATCACAGAAAATACCACATATGGGGAAGCAACGCTCTACCACAAGAAATCCTCAGTATGTAGGAGTAACACTCCACTACAAATAATCCATAACATGTATCTGCAATAGATATGGGAGCAATGCTCCGCTACAAGCAATCCGAAATATGTATATGTGGGAGCTCCGCTCCACCACAAACGATCCATAAGTGTCCAAGGCACCTAACTATCCAACTAAAGGCTGCACGAGATCACTCGACCACATACCACTGTGGGCATCCAAAGGTATAAACAACCTAGTAAACAAATCAAATCCATAGTCAACTCTATCATCATCCTAGTGGGTTGGTCATCCACTAATAGGAGAATTAGTTGACAGGGTTATACAACCAATAACATAATGTAGATACTCAGCATTCTACATTCAACATAGGTAGAATCATCATGATGCTACCCACCATACACCTGGCACACATGCACACACAACATATGTATGATCGACATAATTCTCCAATTAGTACACACCAAACATACTCACAACATAGGCATAAATCATCGTGCTACCTCCAACAATGCATACCGAACCCGTGTGCATATATCAACATAGGTATAATCGACAATACACCTCAAACAACCTCACATGGCATATATACACCTATGCCAAGAGTATAACCAACATATACTTCCAATAAAGCATACTAAACCCAGGTGCACTCACATATCAAACATAATAAAAAAGATACCTCATATACCACACCAAACACATATGTACATATCACAACTCAGATTAAATCGACAAAATGCCTCCATCAAAACACCACCGATGTACTTATACTACATCTCAGATTTAATCAACAAGATATCTTCAATAATACCTCCAGATACATACACCCAACTACATATCTATGATCCACAAGGAACCTTCAAACCATATCAGAACATGGATACATATACTACTTGCAAATGGACAGTCTACCACAGGACTCCTACAACCCAAAACAATCATGATATACATGCAAAATCAGCATACCAGCTCAATCAAAGAGACGAACCTTATGCTACCAACACTCATGGGTTACCATATATCTAAACAAAATTCATGCATATGTATCAAGCATGAATACATCAATCAAAGGCAACCCAAAATAAAGCAGCCTAATCATCCAGTAACAACCCTGCTATAGGTTCAAAGGAACTAGTATCGGACAAGAAAGATATACACACCATGGTATAACATTGCAAGTCAATGTCATACACTACCAAGACTATATCTAATGGAGAAAATTTTATCATCATATATCCAAATGTACTCTTCCAGTATACACTAGTAACGATTGTATCCCATAAGTATTAAGCAATTAGCTCTACACTTCCTTACATCAGCGGGGTCACACATCCCAAAGAACCCTCTAAGTTATCCCACCAGGTATATACAATCCACAGTCAAAATCTTCATGGAATAAGATACATCGATCCTTTATAACCTATCCAAGCCGATAATGATATATGGCTAAAACAGTCATTTTCACTTCAGTACAAAACATGTACTCAAATGTGCTCTAGATACATAACTAAGCACAAATAACCTAAAGGTTCGAACCTCTAAAAATTGAGTATGGCAATCCTCTACTGATCAACCAACAAAACTAAATCATTCATCTACTAACTAATCAAGAATACCTTAATCCTCCACAAGCAACTAAGGTATATCCAACCACATAATATCATATGTATAATTGTGTACGACCCAAAAGAAAATGTCAGAATTTAAGAACATCAAGACACTCTCATCTTCATCCTCAAAAACATCAGCCCACACTATATCAGATGAATAAATCTCTACTCCCCATGAGGGTAAGTTAGCATTCAAAACATCAATCATTATTTATCCACATAGTCTCATATAAGAGGAAACATATATCAATTTTTTTTTTCATCCTGTTAACTATCCATAACTGACCAGATTTATTAAAATCTCATAGGCACATTCAACCGTAAACTCTCCAACACCCAATTTATAATCTGATCACCAACCATAATCATCAAACCTGTGAATATCATAAATGCCACTCACTATGTCACCATCAATGACAACCCAAATATAAATCATCAAAATAGTTATCCACTAATAGATCATCAAAACAAATATCTAATAATTGATCATCAGACAACCACATAACATTTACTCTCATAAATCATTAGAAATCAACATATCATAATATCTTATCTCACAATATCCCTCAACCTCAAACCATTCTCAACAATGATCAAACATGGTAACCCCCAATGATCAATTTCCATCGTACCTGGTACCCTAATATCCAAAAGATATGAGTATAAAACTCTCCTGGCTAAGTCAACAGGAATATGTAGGTATCATCCACTACCCAGCTAACAATAGCAGAGGCTGGTATGTGCCTCCATCTCCTACGAGTAGTAACAGAAGCTAACACTACTTATGGTATGATAAGAAAAATCACCAAAGATTATAATCCCTTATCTCTATTAAGGTCAACCATCCTCAATGGTTAACTCATCACAAGTAATATGTGCTACAGCAACCAGACAGGTACTAAATAAAGAATGCTAATACCTGTCATAAACTATAAAATTAAACATCATACCTATATGCCATCTGGAGATGTTCCGTCGTTGTCCAGTCCCCAACTTGACCTCAAAATTTCCGATCATAAAAATCACCGGAAATCCATATAAATCCGAAATGGAAATCCAAACACAATCGTAATGGAAAAATCCATGTCACTCAAACAACTACCCAGTTTGACTCGCAAACTTGGGTTAATCCAAAAATCCAGAATACCTAAAGCAGGTGTCATAACCCACTCTGATACCAATAAATTGGTATCAGATAAATCCCGAAAATCCAAAATACAAAAATCCAACAAGTATCGCCAAACTTGGCACTCTGATACCAAGTAAATAAATTGGTATCAGGTTATCTCAAACATCAAAAATACGAAAACAAAAGATCGTATACTTGTGCTCTGATACCACTAAATTGGTATTAGATAAATCTCGAAAATCTGAAACCCGAAGGTCAACAAGTATCGCCAACTTGGCTCTGATACCACTAAATTGTCATGCCCCAGAGGAGTCCCTGTCCGAGAAAATTTCAGCAGCATCTCCCCTGTACGACGGACAATCTGAAATTTCTACATATCACATATACATCAGCCACAGGCGGCTGGAATAATACAATAAGTAAAAACAAACACCACGCAGTATTTATAATTTATTCAGCCTCTGGCTGCCACAAACACGCAGATAAGATAATTAAACAGTAAAATAATACTCTGACTCGAAATCCACCCTACTCCACTACACTCGTAAAGCTCAAATCCGACGAACTCACCTCTTCTGCCGTCCAGGCAGGCATGTAGTAAAAACGTATCCAAATCATACCAAAAATCCATCCACATCTCAAAAATCCATACAAAGTCCAAGTATCCAAATAACCAAGTCCACACATAATCAAAATAAAAACAAAACTAAATGATAGATAAAACATCGAGGTCGACAGGGATCTAGCACTACGTGCAGTGAGGACTAGCGACTGGAACTCCCTCCTAACAGCATCAACCTGAAAATAACAACAATGGAGGCGGGGTGAGGTCAACACTCAGCAGGTACAATTGATATGCAAAGAAAAGAAATATCACCTAGCATTAATCATGCGTACAGTCTCCTGATAAGTAAGATAAAAATGCATCTGAAGTAAACAGGAGAATACTGTACTAACCAGGTCCTGAGTATAAGGTCAAACAGTCCGAGGGATAGGGAAATCCTGTATGCATGTCAAACATAGGTATCCAAACAATATGCAGCATATAAATGTAGCAAACACAAACACAAGCAATAAATGCATCATGCATATGATGCCAATGATGCGTCCTGGTCACCCCTGACGCCAGTCGATCATCTCACACCATAGTGAGGCCGAGTGGGTAGGGCTGTGACAACCGTGCACTCTGTCGTCACTACTCTTGATGAGTGACCGAGTGGACGGGATGCTGTCGGAGTACACCTATCCTCCTACCCCAAATCATAAATGGGGGAGCGCAATGCTCTCAACTCCCAGTACACGATGACGGGGAGGAATCCCTGCCGGATAACACGTTGTGTCACACTACCCATGAGCGGACCAACGGTGCCTAACAGAGTCCCTGCTGCAACACACTCTGCCTGAATCGACCACTAACCCATGAGTGGTGGTGTGTGCAGATCCATGTAACTGGCGATGTGCTCAACAATAATGGAGCGGACTATCGCACAGCATGCAATCATGCAAATGGTGCATGACAATAACCATAAAAACATCCTGACCTAATCCATATATATAGAAAAATGCACCCTAGATCAACGAATCATATCGAATCAAAGGTACACAGAAGGTATAAAAACCTAGGTCCTGAACATGGTGAAGCATGGTATATCACTACCCCCTATAAGCATGTATAAACAGGTAAAATATACATGAGATGCAAACCAATCAATCAATCAAGCATGTACCAAGATTTGGGTAGTGATTAACCAAAACAGATAAGAAACACAATTAATACAACATGTTAATTTCATTACTAAGCATATCAAAGACAAAAAGTCAAAAGTACCCGCCTCCGAAAATAGAAAGGTCCAATCCGACTCCGAGATACTCGTCTCGTGTCAAAATCCTGTATCAAATAGAAATACGATTCTTTAGCTAAATTCCTATAAATAACTAAATAAATTCTTTAACTCTAAATTAGGGCAAACCCCTAATCCATAAACCTCGACCAAATAGGGTTAGCTTCATAAACCCTAATTCGTTCCACTATACAATTTGATTTAGATCTAAACCTAAATCAACTTGAACTCTTCCAAATACAAACCTAATACCAAAACAAATTAATACACCTTACCTCTACTCGCAATCGATGTTGATCCACAACTAGGGACAGTCCTGCCGAAATGAATAATTGCTGCTAGAGACCAAAGAGTTGCTGCCCCACTTAGAGTTGTTGCTGCCAACAATTACTTAATTACTACCGAAAACCAGCCACCCTATCCTGATCAAAAACATAAATACAAAAACCAAGATCTAATTTTTACCTCAACCGTGACCTAATTCCACCAAGAAGTTTGATCAGGAACAGAAGAGAGGCGGCACAGTGAGGTCCTTCAATGAGGCTCAGCCCTAACAGCACAAAGAACAGAAGAAAGAGCGTTGGCAATAGGCTCGGTCGTCGGCGGTGGTGGCACCAGAACTCCACAGCGAAGGGAAGAGAGGACAAATCGGCACTAGACTCGGTTGCCGGCACAAAGGAGGCGACCGACGGCACTTCTCCGGCAGCGTTGGCTATGGCGATGACACGAGGTGGCTAGGGCACAAGGGAGACCGGCGGGGTCGTGATCAGGGACCGAGAGCCGGCGGCCAGTGATCGGGATCTCACGGCTAGGGCGACGGGCAGTGGCGATGCTACTCGGGTCAGCGGCGCGCTACAGACCTAGTTCCGTGCGAAAGAAAACTCGGGAGAGAAGAGAATGAAGAGGAAGTGGGTGGCGGCGAGGAAGAAACCGAAGGAGAAGGGGAAGAACCGCCTTATGCAGCAGTTAGGGCAAGGGAGGAGAATCGGGTGCGCGGCTTGGTGTCGGGGGAGAAGAAGTGAACGGTGACACAAATAAAAACCGAAGAAACAAAATAAATAAAGAAAAAGGAATTAAGAAATTCAACTTTTCCTCTTTTAAATAGGGTAGCCAAAACAGGCTTTTCTGGGCCCCATTTTGTCCCCGTTAACTCGTCCATACGAGCTCTGAAAAATTCCCGGAAAATTTCCAAAAATTCTAAAAAATTCCCTTATTAATATTTGCCTATTTTCCGGTATTTTACACTTAATTAGTGGACATTCGTAATCTTAAACACAGGTTGACTAACACACTCATGATAAGAAGGAGCCCATAATGTAATTTGGGATTGGTGCGGTAGTGCGGTAATAACTCTCTAGTGGAATGAGTTATTATCGATGAACTTGAGTTGTGTGTTCAGGGCGAGCACGGGATACTCAAGCTCATCGGAAGGCCAAAACTAATTTCTCCTCTAGGTCCCTGTTGTAGCCTCAATAAAGCCTCAAGTCCATCCAAAGAAAAGCCTATCTTGGTGTCCAAGAAGTGGCCGGTTCATTGCTTGGTGACCAAGCAATGGACGGCCACATATTCTCTAGAAATGGCCGGCCCTTGCCTTGGGCAAGGGGGCCGGCCACAATATTTAAATTAGGAAGGTTATTTTTGAATTTTTAAATTTCCTCAGATATTTACAATTTGTAAAAAGAGAGATTTTAAAAATTTATAAATTTTTCCTAATTTAAATTAGGCCACAAGGTTTTAAAAGAGAGTTGTAAAATTTATAAAACTTTCTTTTAAAAGAAATATTATTAGAGATGTTTTAAATTTTAAAACTTGGTTTTAAATTTTAAAACTTTCCTTTTAATATCCACATTAGAAAAAAAAAAGAGTTTGTAAAATTTTATTAGAAGTTTTCTTCTTTTAAAATTTTATAAAAAAAAATTTCTTTCCCTTTTAATAAGTGGTCGGGCACCTTGCTTGGTGCCCAAGCAAGGGGCCGGTCAAATAATTAAACATCAACAAATAGTTGTTTAATTAATAAATCAATCTGGAATTGATTAATTAAAAGGAAAGAAAAAAGAAAAAAAAAAGAAATAGGAATGAGTCTAATTTTTTATAAAACTCTTTCCATAATTTTCCGTTGGGAAACTAATATAAAAAGGGGGGAAGGGGAGGCCTTGAAAAACATAACAATTGATATTGTGCTGTTGGAGATCATCAAGTGGCCGACCCCTCTCCCTCTCTTCCCTTTGCTCTCTTTTGCTCCTTTGTGGTGGTGGTGGCCGAATTCTAGAGAAAGAGGAAAAGCTTTCCGGGTGGTGTTCGTCTTGGAGGATCGTCGCCCACACGACGTCCAAGAGGAGGCAAGGGATACGGCAGAAGATCTCGAGGTTTTTAGCATACAAGGAAGAGGTAAAACTAGTATTTAATTTCCGCATCATACTAGTTAATTTTTCTTTGTATAAATACCAAATACAAGATGCATTCGATTCTTGTTTTACGAATTTAATTTCGATGTTGTGTTCTTTTTTTTCCCTTGTGATTTGATTATTCCTTTTGGTTAACCTAGAGTTATATAAGGAAATTAAATATTAACTTTCCTTAAGAGGCTTTGTCTAGTCGGTGGTGGTTGTTCCCATATCCAAGAAGGCCAAGTGCCTCGCCATGCAGCACTGGAAGCCAATTTTGGAAACTAATATTTAATTGAATTTATAACCTAGATGATTTGGATCAAACGTGTTAAGTTCCGCATGAGATCCAAATCTAAACCTAAAAGAACATATAAGTTAAACTTGGAATCAAACGTGTTCCGCAGGATATACAAGTTTAACTTAAAAGAACACATGGTAGCTAGGAAAGGCTCAGATCACGTACAAAATTTTTGTGCAGTGGAGTCATTGGGTTTTCTGAGTAGCAACCAACAAGTGGTATCAGAGCGAGGTTTTGCCTCTGTGTATTTGGTATTAGTTTAATTATGCACATGTAATACATAATTTAGACAGGTTAATAGTAGGATGTGCTAACTTTGTGTATGCAGGATCCAACTATTATGGCTTATAGTTATTATGTGTGTGATTGGACCCTTGGACATGTCAAGGGCATTTATTATGTGTGCATGATTGTATTATAAAATACAGCAGGAGCTGTATTTAGTTTTATTAGGATTTTATTTTTTGATCTAGTTACATGTACATTCCGTTTATGGAATATAGGATCGATGGATGTAAATTTTTATTTTATGTTCGATCTAGTTCACATGTACATTCCTTCGAGGAATATAGGATCGAAAAATGTAAAATTCTGTTTATATTGCGGATCGAATCTTGCATGGCGTGGAACCTTTTTGAGGACCAGAGACGTAGCGGAACAAGGGGCAAGATGGATGCGGCAACTAGACCCGGTGGCAGTGGCCAAAGATGGCAGCAGCTAGGGTTGGTGACACACGGAGGACAGCAATAGATAAAAGTCATAATAGTTGAAAATTAGTTTTTCTATTTATTGCTTTTTATGCTGTGACTGTGTGTGCTTGTTAGTATGCATGTTTAGTAGGCTAGCATAGTCAAAATTTCTCACTTTAAATAACTAAGTGGGAGAGGGATTTAATTTTAAATAAATTCCACGGTCTCTATTACTGGTTTATAAGTGATGCAACAAGCTTGCGCGTTGGCTCTGAGTGTCTTCCTCCATATCGGATGAGCTTGTTTGCGGATCACTAGATTAAACTTTCATTCTTAGGATGACTATAGGAAGTTAATTAAGAGCGTGTGATCTTCTCCATCGGAAGGGGCACAATCTTATTAATGGACTTAGTGTCAAGTAATGGTACACACTTAGGAACGTCTAATAGTATCCTCCCCATCGGAGTCACTACTATTATTCGTGTGACCAAAGTAAACCAACTATTAATTTTATTTGTCAAAAAGTTAGGTTGACAAGATAATAAAATTAATGGGTAAAACCCTCCTTTTACAAATATTGAATTTGTATACGTCCACACTATCGTGGCATACAAAATTCACGGTATTTTGAGGTGTTGGTTAATTTAAAATAGTATTGTTTGAGGAATCAATATTATTCTAAATTTAGAGTTCTGACCAAAAGTTATTTGTGATTCTTAGGATGACTTTCAACCCACTGGCCATCATACTAAAAGAGAACAGACTTATTGGTCCTAACTACATAGATTGGAAAAGGAACCTAGACATTGTTCTTACTGCTGAGGGTTATAAGTTTGTACTGTCAGAGGAATGCCCAGAAACACCTAGCAATGATTCTACCCCAGAGGAGATTTAGTATCATAGTAAATGGGTAAAAGCTGATGAGATGGCGCGGTGTTACATCTTGGCTTCGATGTCAAATGTATTGCAACATCAGCATCAGGACTTACCAATAGCCTATGATATAATGAATAATCTCAAGGAACTCTTCAGACATCAGAATCGGGCTGCTAAGCAAGAGGCAATGAGAAAACTGATGACAACCACCATGACTGAGGGGACTCCCGTGAGGGATCATATTCTCAAGATGATTGATTACTTAAACGAAATACAAGTTCTTGGAGGGGAAATTGATGGGGAAACACAGGTCGATATCATCCTCCAAACGCTGCCCAAAAGTTTTAAGCATTTTCGCCTGAACTATAATATGAATAAAAGGATGTATTCATTGGTGGAACTTCTGACAGAACTTCAGGCAGCCGAAGGGTTGTTTCGTCAACATTCTCAAATTCACCATGCTGAAAATGGTTCTACTTCTAAGCCGAAAGGCAAGAAGAAGAAGAAACAAATGGCTCAGCAAAGAAGGTGAATAAACCTCAAGGTGCAGGATAAAAAGCTGGAATAAAGAAGCCGAAGGGCAAGTGCTTTATTTGCAAGCAGACTGGACATTGGAAGGCGGACTATCCTCGTAGGAAACAGAACAATAAAGGTATATTTCATACTCTAGTTGTTGAAACATGTTTAGCGGTGTTATCTACCAACACCTGGTGTGTAGATATGAGAGCCACTGATCATGTCTGCAATTCCTTGCAGGGGTTCCAGGAAACCCGACGACTATCTGAAGGAGAGATTACCGTCTACATGGGCAATGCTACTAAGGTGGCTGCTATTGCAATGGGAGATGTCTACTTATCTTTTAATAGGAATAGAAATTTGGTTTTAAGAAATTGTCTTTATGTACCCAGTTTTAGAAAGAATTTAATTTCAGTTTCTAAACTATTTTTGGATGGATATTCAGTTTCCTTTAGTAACGATGTAGTTATTAAGAGAAATAAAAGTGATTATCTGTTCTGGTGCATTAGTTGGCAATTTATATACTTTAAATACAATTTATCCCACAAAGCATAATATGGAAATTAATAACACATCTTCTAACTCAAATAAGAGAAAAGAACCTTCGGAAATGAACCAAGCATATCTTTGGCATCTAAGGCTTGGTCATATTAAATTAAGTAGGATTCAGAAGCTTATAGTCGATGGACTCTTGGGTTCATTAGAGTTGGAAAATTTTCCAACTTGTGAATCTTGCTTGGAAGGTAAAATGACCAAGAGGCCTTTTAAGGCCAAGGGGTATCGAGCCAAAGAAGTGTTAGAATTGGTTCATTCTGATTTGTGTGGTCCTATGTCTGTCCAGGCAAGAGGTGGTTTTGAATATTTTGTCTCTTTTATATACGATTATTCAAGATATGGCTACATTTACCTAATGCGCCGCAAGTCTGAGTGCTTTGATAAGTTTAAAGAGTACAAGGCTGATGTGGAGAAACGTCTAGGTAAAAGTATCAAGACACTACGGTCTGATCGTGGTGGCGAATACCTCTTAGGAGAGTTTAGGAATTACTTATCAGAGGCCGGGATTCAATCCCAATTATCTGCACCTGGTACACCCCAACAGAATGGTGTGGCAGAACGAAGGAATAGGACTCTTATGGAGATGGTTAGATCAATGATGAGTTATTCAGAATTACCAAATTCGTTTTGGGGATACACTCTGGAAACGACAGTGTACATTCTAAACTTAGTACCTTCTAAATCAGTATCTTCTACTGCCACAAAATTAAGGAATGGGCGGAAGATTGTTGGAGTAGCAACAATGCATTGTTGGAGTGTATACTGAAAGCCTAAGCTTTGTAAACATTCATTATGAATAAAGAATCACATTTGGTCAAATTGTCTACATTTGTTTGTAGTTGTTCATATAATTTATATTGTAGATAACATAGTATGTGGTGTCACATGCAGAAGATGATGTTATCAGTACCTTATAAATTATAAACAGTAGCTCACGACTAAAATGGAAAGGAACAAACCATTAGAAGGTCGTTGTGTAATTAGGTATTAGTTTATCTTGACTATATAATTACACTAGTGCACTCAGAGTGTATTGAGTAGGATCATTAGAGGTCGTTTCTTTTATACTGACTTTATAAAGGAACAAAGACCTCAGTTATTATGGAAGTGTGTGCTCTTAATCCTAATATAATAACAAACACATATGTTTGATATTTATTTCTTTAATTTATCAATGGGTAAGATTTAGTTCGATTAATCAATAAACCCGATAAGTTGGGAAATGGTATCACTTATAGTGTGTGTTGTTGATTATAGAAGGAAACAGTGTCCTAGAGATACTAGGTTGATAATGTCCTCAAGAGGAGCTCATAAAGATTGTCATGTTAAACCCTGCAGGTGGACTTAGTCCGACATGATAATAAGGTTGAGTGGTACTACTCTTGGACTTAGATATTACTTAAATGAGTTGTTAGTAACTCACTTAATTAGTGGACATTCGATATCTTAAACACAGGGAGACTAACACACTCATAATAAGAAGGAGCCCAAAAATGTAATTTGGGATTGGTGCGGTAGTTCAATGATAGTTCTCTAGTGAAATGAATTATCATTGATAAAATTAAGTTGTGTGTTCGGGGCGAACACTTAATTTTATCGGGAGACCAAACCAATTCCTCCTCTCGGTCCCTATCGTAGCCTCTTATTTATAGAGTTCTATACCCACCTATACCCACATTCTATACCCACCAATAGGGGCCGGCCAAGCTAGCTTTGGAACAAGCTAGGGTCGGCCTAGATTTGGGTGGCCGGCCCTAGCTTGAACCCAAGCTAGTGGGGGCCGGCCAAATTAAATTAAAAAGGAATTTTAATTTTAATTTTTATTATGTGGAAGAAATAATTTATTAAAGAGAATTTAAATTAAAATATCTCTCTTATAAAAGATCTACAAAAGATTAAATAAAGAGATTAGATCTCTTTCCTTATTTGTAGATTGGTGAGATATTTTATTTTCTCTTTAAAATTATTCACATGTTAATAAAATTAAAATTATTGAAATTTCCTTTTATTAACCATGAAGAGATTTTTAAAGAGAAATTTTATTTTTTAAAATTTCCGGAAACAAATTAGGAAGTTTTAATTTGTTGATTGAAACTCTCCTAATTTGCTCTTTTGATTGTGGCTGGCCATCACAAGTTGATTGGGAAATTTTATTTTATTTTTCTCAATTAATTCATTTCAAGGAAAATTAAGGAAATTTTATTGTAATTAAATTTCCTAATTTGCCTAGGCCAAGGAATATAAAAGAAGGGGTGAGGGTGCCTTCAAGAGACACAACATCTATTATTTCTCTCCCTCTTTTGTTCCTTGGTGCGGCCGGCCATCCTCTCCCTCTCTTCCTCTTGTGGTGGCCGAACCCTTCTCTTCCATTCGAGCTCTTGTGGTGGCCGGATACTACTCGGAGAAGAAGAAGAAGAAGGAGAGAAAGCTAGCATCTCTTGGAGCTTGGTTAGTATTTTGATTTTCTTCCTTGGTGAAGCTTCCTCTTTGTTGGCCGAACCTAGCTAGGAGGAGAAGAAGGTGATTGGTGGTTTCTTGTCTCGGAAGATCGTTGCCCACACAACGTCCGAGGTTAGAAGAGGAATACGGTAGAAGATCAAGAGGTTTTTCTACAAGGTATAACTAGTAATTTTTCTTTCCGCATCATGCTAGTTATTTATGGAAATAATACCAAATACAAGAGGCTTACGTTCTATAATTTCGAATATGTTTTTCGAAGTTGTGTTCTTTTGTTTTTTATTTTCCTTGTGATTTGATTGTTCTCTTTGGTTAACCTAAAGTTATTTTAGGAAATTAAATATTATCTTTCTATAAAAGGTTTTGTCTAGTCGGTGGTGGTTGCTCCCATATCCAAGAAGGCCATGTGCCTCGCCACGTCAGTACTGGGAACCAATTATGGAAATTAATATTTAATGGAATTAATAACTTAAGGAGACTTGGGTCAAACGTGTTAAGTTCCGCAGGAGATCCAAGTGAAAACCTAAAAGAACAAATAGATTAAGTTTTGGATCAAACGTGTTAAGTTCCGCAGGCGATCCAAAATTTAATTTAAAAGAACGCATGGTAGCTAGGAAAAGGTTCAGACCTTTGTACAAAATTTTTGTACAGTGGAACTTATATGTTTTCCGAGTAACAACCAACAATTGGTATCAGAGCTAGGGTTTTGCCTCTGTGTATTTGGTATTAGGTTAATTATGCACATGTCATACATAATTTAGGCAGGTTAATAGTAGGATGTGCTAACTTTGTGGATGCAGGATCCAACTATTATGACTTTTAGTTATTATGTGTGTGATTGGACCCTTGGACATGTCAAGGGCATTTATCTGTGTGTGCATGATTGTATTCAAATACAGCAGGAGCTGTATTTAGTTTTATTAGGATTTTATTTTTGATCTAGATACATGTACATTCCTTTTATGGAATATAGGATCAAAATGTAAAATTCTATTTATGTCGCGGATCGAATCTTGCAAAGCGTGGAACCTTCTAAGGACCAGAGGCGCAGCGGAACTAGGAGCAAGATGGATGCGACAGTAAGACCCGGTGGCGGTGGCCAAATATGACAGCAGCTTGGGATGACAACACACGGAGGACAATTAGAGATAAAAGCCATAATAGTTGAAAATTAAATTTTCTATTTATTGCTTTTATATTATGATGTGTGTGCATGTTAGTTTACAAGTTTTAGTAGGCTAGTATAGTTAAAATTCCTCATTTATAAATAACTAAGTGGGAGAGGGATTTTTAAGTAAATCCCATGGTCTCCATTACTAGTTTGTAAGTGATGCAAACAAGCTTGCGCGTTGGCTCTGAGTGCCTTCCTCCATAACGGATGAGCTTGTTTGCGGATCACTAGAACAGACTTCCATTTTTGGATGACTATAGGAAGTTAATTAAGAACATGTGATCTTCCCCAACGGAAGGGGCATAATCTTATTAATGGACTTAGTGTCAAGTAATGGTATACACTTAGACACATCTAATAGTATCCTCCCCAACGGAGTCACTGCTATTATTTGTGTGACCAAATGATACCAACTATTAATTTTATTTGTCAAAAAGTTAGGTTGACAAGATAATAAAATTAATGGGTTAAAACCCTCCTTTTACAAATGTTGAATTTGTATACGTCCACACTAACGTGGCATACAAAATTCACGGTGTTATGAGGTGTTGGTTAATTTAAAATAGTATTGTTTGAGGAATCAATATTATTCTAAATTTAGAGTTCTGACCAAAAGTTATTTGTGATTCTTAGGATGACTTTCAACCCACTGTCCATCATACTTCAACAAAATAGACTTACTGGACCTAATTACATAGATTGGAAAAGGAACCTGGACATTGTTCTGACTGCTGAAAGCTATACTGACTGAACCTTGTCCTGATGCACCCACTGGTGAATCTACCCAAGAGGAGATTGAATATCATAAAAGATGGGTAAAGGCAGATGAGATGGCGTGGTGTTACATTTTGGCTTCAATGTCAAATGTATTGCAACATCAGCATCAAGATTTACCAACAGCTTATGATATTATGAACAATCTCAAGGAGCTCTTTGGTCATCAGGATAGGGCTTCTAGACAAGAAGCTATGAGAAAGATAATGACAGCCACCATGCAAGAGGGTACTCCTGTAAGGGATCATATCCTAAAGATGATGGCTTATTTGAACGAGATACAGATCCTTGAAGGAGAAATTGATGGGGAAACCCAGATCGATATGATCCTCCAAACGCTACCTAGAAGTTTTGAGCAGTTCCACCTGAACTATAATATGAATAAAAGGATTTATTCATTAGGGGAACTACTGACAGAACTTCAAGCAACAGAAGGATTATTTCGTCACAATTCTCAAATTCACTTTGCTGAAAATGGTTCTACTTCTAAACCGAAAGGAAAGAAGAAGAAGAAACAAGCTGGCTCAGCAAAGAAAGTGAATAAATCTCAGAGTACGGGATTTAAAGCTGGAGTGAAGAAGCCGAAGGGCAAGTGCTTCATCTGCAAGCAGGCAGGACATTGGAAGGCGGACTGTCCTCGTAGGAACCAAAACAAAGGTATATCTCATGCTCTAGTTGTTGAAACTTGTTTAGTGGTGTTATCTACCAGCACCTGGTGTGTAGATACGGGAGCCACTGATCATGTCTGCAATTCTTTGCAGGGGTTCCAGGAAACCCGACGACTATCTGAAGGGGAGATTACCGTCTACATGGGCAATGCTACTAAGGTGGCAGTGGGAGACGTCTACTTATCTTTTAGTAGAAATAAAAATTTGGTTTTAAGAAATTGTCTTTATGTACCCAGTTTTAGAAAGAATTTAATTTCAGTTTCTAAACTGTTTTTAGATGGATATTCAGTTTCTTTCAGTAACGATGTAGTTATTAAAAGAAATAAAGTGATTATCTGTTCTGGTGCATTAGTTGGCAATTTGTATACTTTAAATCCAATTTCTTCCACAAAGCAAAACATGGAAATTTATAACTCATCTTCTAATTCTAATAAGAGAAAAGAACCTTCGGAAATGAACCAAGCATATCTTTGGCATCTAAGGCTTGGTCATATTAACTTAAGTAGGATTCAGAGGCTTATAGCCGATGGACTTTTGAGTTCATTAGAGTTGGAAAATTTTCCAACTTGTGAATCCTGCTTAGAAGGTAAAATGACCAAAAGGTCGTTCAAGGCCAAGGGGTATAGAGCCAAAGAAGTGTTAGAATTGGTTCACTCTGATTTGTGTGGTCCTATGTCTGTCCAAGCAAGAGGAGGTTTTGAATATTTTGTCTCTTTCATAGATGATTATTCAAGATACGGATACATTTACCTAATGCGCCGCAAGTCTGAGTGCTTTGATAAGTTCAAAGAATACAAGGCTGATGTGGAGAAACGATTAGGTAAAAGTATCAAGACACTACGATCTGATCGTGGTGGCGAATATCTCTTAGGAGAGTTTAGGAATTACTTATCAGAGGCTGGGATTCAATCCCAATTGTCTGCACCTGGAATACCCCAACAGAATGGTGTAGCAGAACGAAGGAATAGGACTCTTATGGAGATGGTTAGATCGATGATGAGTTATTCAGAATTACCAAATTCATTTTGGGGATATGCTCTGGAAACAACAGTATACATTCTGAACTTAGTACCTTCTAAATCAGTTTCTTCTACTCCCATAAGAATTATGGAATGGGCGAAAACCCAGTCTAAGACATATTCGGATTTGGGGTAGTCCAGCACATGTGCTGAAACCAGATGCTGATAAGTTAGAATCTCGTACAGAAGTTCGCGTGTTTGTAGGATATCCCAAAGGAACGAAAGGTGGTTTATTTTAGAGTCCTAAAGACCAGAAGGTCATTGTTAGCACCAATGCCCAGTTTTTAGAAGAAGACTATATAATGGATCACAAGCCCAGTAGTAAAATTGGTTTAGAAGAACTTAGAGAGGACATGTCTACTTCAGTACCAACAGTACAAGATGAAGTACCACAAGAGACTGCAACACGTGTCACACATGATACACAACCATAGACAGTGCCTCGTCGTAGTGGGAGGGTTGTAAGGCAGCCTGAAAGATTCATGTTTTTGGGAGAGTCTTTGGACTTGATCCGGAAACATGAACCCGATCCACGAACATATGACGAAGCACTCCAAGATATAGATCGCATCTTGGCAAAAGGCAATGAATTCGAAATAGAGTCTATGTACTCTAATAAGGTCAGGAGCTTGTAGAACCACACGATGGTGTAAAAGCGATTGGATGCAAGTGGATCTACAAAAGGAAAAGAGGGATGACGGAAGGTAGAAACCTTCAAAGCTAGGCTTGTTGCGAAAGGGTACACTAAGAAAGAGGGAATCAATTATGAGGAAACCTTTTCACCGGTAGCCATGCTTAAGTCTATCCGGATACTCTTATCCATTGCTGCTCATATGGATTATGAGATTTGGCAAATGGATGTCAAGACAGCTTTCCTTAATGGAAGTCTTGAAGAGAACATCCATATGAAGCAACCAGAAGGATTTATTGAAAAAGGCAAAGAGCATCTAGTGTGCAAGCTCAATCGGTCCATTTATGGATTAAAGCAAGCTTCAAGATCTTGGAACATCCGGTTTAATGAAGTAATCCAGTCATATGGATTTATACAAAGTCCGGATGAGTCTTGTGTATATAAGAAGTGTAACGGAAACGTGGTGGTATTTCTTGTACTATATGTAGATGATATTTTGTTAATTGGCAACAATGTCAAGATATTATAAACGTAAGGGTATGGTTGTCCAAACAATTTGATATGAAGGACTTAGGAGATTGAGCACACATTCTTGGGATCAAAGTTATAAGGGATCGTAAGAAAAAAATGTTGTGTCTATTCCAAGCTTCATATATAGATACAATCCTTGCTCGTTTTAGCATGCAGGATTCCAAGAAAGGTTTCTTACCTTTTAGACATGGAGTAGCTCTATCTAAAGAGATGTCTCCAAAGACATCAAAAGAGATAGAGGACATGAAAGCAGTTCCTTATGCTTGGTATGAGAAGCCTAATGTATGCAATGCTATGTACGAGACCCGATATCTGCTGTGGGCATGGTCAGCAGATATCGAGTAACCTGGACAAGGACATTGATGCGGTAAAGCATATATTAAAGTACCCGAGAAGGACTAGAGATTATATGCTAGTTTACCAAGCACACGTTACACGGATTCAGATTTCAATCGATAGGGATAACAGTAAGTCTACATCAGGCTATGTGTTTACTTTAGGAGGTGGAGCCATTTCATGGAGGAGTGTTAAGCATATGCGTTTCGGACTCAACCATGGAAGCCGAGTATGTAGCAGCCTCGAGGCAGCTAAAGAAGCGGTATGGCTCGGGAACTTTCTAATGGACTTAGATGTGATTCCTGGTTTGCCCAAAATCATCACAATTTATTGTGATAATAGTGGTGCAGTTGCAAACTCGAAGGAACCACGAGCCCATAAGGCAAGTAAACATATAGAGCGCAAGTACCACCTGATACGAGATATCGTGAAGCGAGGAGAAGTTGTCATCGCCAAGATTGCATCAGCGGATAACCTGGCAGATCCTTTCACTAAGGCCCTTCCAGCGAAAGCTTTCGATCGGCATGTGGAGGGAATGGGAATCAGATGTATGGTAGAAGATATGGCAGCTTAGTCATTAGTATAAGTGGGAGATTGTTGGAGTGTATACTGAAAGCCTAAGCTTTGTAAACATTCATTATGAATAAAGAATCACATTTGGTCAAATTGTCTACATTTGTTTGTAGTTGTTCATATAATTTATATTGTAGATAACATAGTATGTGGTGTCACATGCAGAAGATGATGTTATCAGTACCTTATAAATTATAAACAGTAGCTCACGACTAAAATGGAAAGGAACAAACCATTAGAAGGTCGTAGTGTAATTAGGTATTAGTTTATCTTGACTATATAATTACACTAGTGCACTCAGAGTGTATTGAGTAGGACCATTAGAGGTCGTTTCTTTTATACTGAGTTTATAAAGGAACAAAGACCTCAGTTATTATGGAAGTGTGTGCTCTTAATCCTAATATAATAACAAGCACATATGTTTGATATTTATTTCTTTAATTTATCAATGGGTGAGATTTAGTTCGATGAATCAATAAACCCGATAAGTTGGGAAATGGTATCACTTATAGTGTGTGTTGTTGATTATAGAAGGAAACTGTGTCCTAGAGATACTAGGTTGATAATGTCCTCAAGAGGAGCTCATAAAGATTGTCATGTTAAACCCTGCAGGTGGACTTAGTCCGACATGATAATAAGGTTGAGTGGTACTACTCTTGGACTTAGATATTAATTAAATGAGTTGTCAGTAACTCACTTAATTAGTGGACATTCGATATCTTAAACACAGGGAGACTAACACACTCTTAATAAGAAGGAGCCCAAAAATGTAATTTGGGATTGGTGCGGTAGTTCAATGATAGTCCTCTAGTGGAATGAATTATCATTGATAAAATTAAGTTGTGTGTTCAGGGCGCTTAATTTTATCGGGAGACCAAAACCAATTCCTCCTCTCGGTCCCTATCGTAGTCTCTTATTTATAGAGTTCTATACCCACCTATACCCACCTTCTATACCCACCCAATAGGGGCCGGCCAAGCTAGCTTGGGAACAAGCTAGGGCCGGCCTAGGCATGAATTTGGGTGGCCGGCCCTAGCTTGAACCCAAGCTAGTGGGGGGCGGCCAAATTAAATTAAAAAGGAATTTTAATTTTAATTTTTATTATGTGGAAGAAATAATTTATTAAAGAGAATTTAAATTAAAATATCTCTCTTATAAAAGATCTACAAAAGATTAAAGAAAGAGATTAGATCTCTTTCCTTATTTGTAGATTGGTGAGATATTTTATTTTCTCTTTAAAATTATTCACATGTTAATAAAATTAAAATTATAGAAATTTCCTTTTATTAACCATGAAGAGATTTTTAAAGAGAAATTTTATTTTTTAAAATTTCCAGAAACAAATTAGGAAGTTTTAATTTATTGATTGAAACTCTCCTAATTTGCTCTTTTGATTGTGGCCGGCCATCACAAGTTGATTGGTAAATTTTATTTTATTTTTCTCAATTAATTCATGTCAAGGAAAATTAAGGAAATTTTATTGTAATTAAATTTCCTAATTTGCCTAGGCCAAGGAATATAAAAGAAGGGGTGAGGGTGCCTTCAAGAGACACAACATCTATTATTTCTCTCCCTCTTTTGTTCCTTGGTGTGGCCGGCCATCCTCTCCCTCTCTTCCTCTTGTGGTGGTCGAACCCTTCTCTTCCATTCGAGCTCTTGTGGTGGCCGGATACTACTCGGAGAAGAAGAAGAAGAAGGAGAGAAAGCTAGCATCTCTTGGAGCTTGGTTAGTGTTTTGATTTTCTTCCTTGGTGAAGCTTCCTCTTTGTTGGCCGAACCTAGCTAGGAGGAGAAGAAGGTGATTGGTGGTTTCTCGTCTCGGAAGATCGTTGCCCACACAACGTCCGAGGTTAGAAGAGGAATACGGTAGAAGATCAAGAGGTTTTTCTACAAGGTATAACTAGTAATTTTTCTTTCCGCGTCATGCTAGTTATTTATGGAAATAATACCAAATACAAGAGGCTTACGTTCTAGAATTTCGAATATGTTTTTTGAAGTTGTGTTCTTTTGTTTTTTCTTTTCCTTGTGATTTGATTGTTCTCTTTGGTTAACCCAAAGTTATTTTAGGAAATTAAATATTATCTTTCTTTAAAAGGTTTTGTCTAGTCGGTGGTGGTTGCTCCCATATCCAAGAAGGCCATGTGCCTCGCCACGTCAGTACTGGGAACCAATTATGGATATTAATATTTAATGGAATTAATAACTTAAGGAGACTTGGGTCGAACGTGTTAAGTTTCGCAGGAGATCCAAGTCAAAACCTAAAAGAACAAATAGATTTAGTTTTGGATCAAACGTGTTAAGTTCCGCAGGCGATCCAAAATTTAATTTAAAAGAACACATGGTAGCTAGGAAAAGGTTCAGACCTTTGTACAAAATTTTTGTACAGTGGAACTTATAGGTTTTCCGAGTAGCAACCAACAGGTTAGATCGATGATGAGTTATTCAGAATTACCAAATTCGTTTTGGGGATACGCTCTGGAAACGACAGTGTACATTCTAAACTTAGTACCTCCTAAATCAGTATCTTCTACTCCCACAGAATTAAGGAATGGGCGGAAGCCCAGTCTAAGACATATTCGGATTTGGGGTAGTCCAGCACATGTGCTGAAACAAGATGCTGATAAGTTAGAATCTCGTACAGAAGTTCGTATGTTTGTGGGGTATCCCAGAGGAACGAAAGGCGGTTTATTTTATAGTCCTAAAGACCAGAAGGTCATTGTTAGCACCAATGCCCAGTTTTTAGAAGAAGACTATATAATGGATCACAAGCCAAGTAGTAAAATTATTCTAGAAGAACTTAGAGAGGACACGTCTACTTCAGTACCAACAGTACAAGATAAAGTACCATAAGAGACTGCAACACGTGTCACACATGATACACAACCACAGACAGTGCCTCGTCGTATTGGGAGGGTTGTAAGGCAGCCTTATAGATTCATGTTTTTGGGAGAGTCTTCGGACTTGATCCCGGGTAAATATGAACCTGATCCCCGAACATATGACGAAGCACTCCAAGATATAGATGCAGCATCTTGGCAAAAGGCAATGAATTCTGAAATAGAGTCTATGTACTCTAATAAGGTCTGGGAGCTTGTAGAACCACCCGATGGTGTAAAAGTTGTTGGATGCAAGTGGATCTACAAAAGAAAAAGAGGGACAGACGTTATGGTAGAAACCTTCAAAGCTAGGCTTGTTGCGAAAGGGTACACTCAGAAAGAGGGAATCGATTATAAGGAGACCCTTTCACCGGTAGCCATGCTTAAGTCTATCCAGATACTCTTATCCATTGCTGCTCATATGGATTATGAGATTTGGCAAATGGATGTCAAGACAGCTTACCTTAATAGAAGTCTTGAAGAGAACATCCATATGAAGCAACCAGAAGGGTTCATTGAAAAAGGCAAAGAGCATCTAGTATGCAAGCTCAATCGGTCCATTTATGGACTGAAGCAAGCTTCAAGGTCTTGGAACATCCGGTTTAATGAAGTAATCCAGTCATATGGATTTATTCAGTGTCCGGATGAGTCTTGTGTATACAAGAAGTGTAACAGAAACGTGGTGGTATTTCTTGTACTATACGTATATGATATTTTGTTAATTGGCAACAATGTCAAGGTATTATCGGACGTAAGGGTATGGTTGTCCAAACAATTTGATATGAAGGACTTAGGAGATTGTGCATACATTCTTGGGATCAAAGTTATAAGAGATGGCAAGAAAAAAAATGTTGTCTATGTCCCAAGCTTCATATATACATACAATTCTTGATCGTTTTAGCATGCAGGATTCCAAGAAAGGTTTCTTACCTTTTAGGCATGGAGTAGCTCTATCTAAAGAGATGTCTCCGAATACATCAAAGGAGATAGAGGACATGAAAGAAGTTCCTTATGCTTCGGCTATAGGAAGCTTAATGTATGCAATGCTATGTACGAGACATGATATCTGTTTTGCTGTGGGCATGGTTAGCAGATATCAGAGTAACCCTGGACAAGGACATTGGACCGTGATAAAGCATATATTAAAGTACCTGAGAAGGACTAGAGATTATATGCTAGTTTACCAAACAGACAATTTGCTCCCTGTGGGTTACACGGATTCAGATTTCCAATCAGATAGGGACAACAGTAAGTCTACGTCAGGCTATGTGTTTACTTTAGGAGATGGAGCCATTGCATGGAGGAGTGTTAAGTAGAAATGCATTTCGGACTAAACCATGGAAGTTGAGTTTGTAGCGGCCTCTGAGGCGGCTAAAGAAGCAGTATGGCTCAGGAACTTTCTAATGGACTTAGATGTGATTCCTGGTTTGCCCAAAATCATCACAATTTATTGTGATAATAGCGGTGCAGTTGCAAACTCGAAGGAACCACGAGCCCATAAGGCAAGTAAACATATAGAGCGCAAGTACCACCTGATACGAGGCATCGTCAAGCGAGGAGAAGTTGTCGTCGCCAAGATAGCATCAGCAGATAACCTGGCAGATCCTTTCACTAAGGCCCTTCCGGCAAAAGCTTTTGATCGGCATGTGGAGGGGATGGGAATCAGATGTATGGCAACAGATATGGCAGCTTAGACTTTTAGTATAAGTGGGAGATTGTTGGAGTGTATACTTAAAAGTTTAGCTTTTGTACACATTTATTTTGAAATAAAGAATCACATTGGTCAAATGTTTACATTTATTTGTTAAATGTAATTGTTCAATTAATTTATATAGTAGATAACATGGACTGTGGAATCACACTTGGAAGATCTTGTGGTCGGTTCTCTATAAATTATAAATAGTTGCTCACGACTAAGATGGAAAGGAACAAACCATTAGAATAGATGTAGTGTAATTAAGTATTAGTTTATCTTGACTAATAAATTAAACTGATACACTTTAAGTGTATTGAGTAGGATCATTTAGGTAAGTTCTTTTTGTACTGACTTAGTAAAAGAACTAGACCTTAGTTATTATGGAAGTGTGTGCTCTTAATCCTAATATAATAACAAGCATGTATATTTAATATTTATTTCTTTGACTTATCAAAGAGTGAGGTTTAGCTCGATAAATCAATATGCCCAATAAGTTGGGAAATGATATTACTTATAGTATGTGTTGTTTATTATAGAAGGAATCTGTGTCCTAGTTATCTAGGTTGAGAATGTCCCCAAGAGGAGCTCATAAGGATTGTCATGTTAAACCTTGCAGGTGGACCTAGTCCAACATGACAATAGAGTTGAGTGGTACTACTCTTGGAGCTAGATATTAATTAAATGAGTTGTCAGTAACTCACTTAATTAGTGGGCATTCGTAATCTTAAACACAGGGAGACTAACACACTCATGATAAGAAGGAGCCCATAATGTAATTTGGGATTGGTGCGGTAGTGCGGTAATAACTCTCTAGTGGAATGAGTTATTATCGATGAACTTGAGTTGTGTGTTCGGGGCGAGCACGGGATACTCAAGCTCATCGGAAGGCCAAAACCAATTTCTCCTCTAGGTCCCTGTTGTAGCCTCAATAAATCCTCAAGTCCATCCAAAGAAAAGCCTATCTTGGTGTCCAAGAAGGGGTCGGTTCATTGCTTGGTGACCAAGCAATGGCCGGCCACATATTCTCTAGAAATGGTCGGCCCTTGCCTTGGGCAAGGGGACCGGCCACAATATTTAAATTAGGAAGGTTGTTTTTGAATTTTTAAATTTCCTCAGATATTTATAATTTGTAAAAAGAGAGATTTTAAAAATTTATAAAATTTTCCTAATTTAAATTAGGCCACAAGGTTTTAAAAGAGAGTTGTAAAATTTATAAAACTTTCTTTTAAAAGAAATATTATTAGAGATATTTTAAATTTTAAAACTTGATTTTAAATTTTAAAACTTTCCTTTTAATATCCACATTAGAAAAAAAAAAGTTTGTAAAATTTTATTAGAAGTTTTCTTCTTTTAAAATTTTATAAAAAAAAAATTTCTTTCCCTTTTAATAAGTGGCCGACCACCTTGCTTGGTGCCCAAGCAAGGGGCCGGTCAAATAATTAAACATCAACAAATAGTTGTTTAATTAATAAATCAATCTAGAATTGATTAATTAAAAGGAAAGAAAAATAAAAAAAAAAGGAAATAGGAATGAGTCTAATTTTTTATAAAACTCTTTCCAAAATTTTCCGTTGGGAAACTAATATAAAAAGGTGGGAAGGGGAGGCCTTGAAGAACATAACAATTGATATTGTGTTGTTAGAGATCATCAAGTGGTCAGCCCCTCTCCCTCTCTTCCCTTTGCTCTCTTTTGCTCCTTTGTGGTGGTGGTGGTCGAATTCTAGAGAAAGAGGAGAAGCTTTCCGGGTGGTGTTCGTCTTGGAGGATCGTCGCCCACACGACGTCCAAGAGGAGGCGAGGGATACGACAGAAGATCTCGAGGTTTTTAGCATACAAGGAAGAGGTACAACTAGTATTTAATTTCCGCATCATACTAGTTAATTTTTCTTTGTATAAATACCAAATACAAGAGGCATTCGATTCTTGTTTTACGAATTTAATTTCGATGTTGTATTCTTTTTTTTTCCTTGTGATTTGATTGTTCCTTTTGGTTAACCTAGAGTTATATAAGGAAATTAAATATTAACTTTCCTTAAAAGGCTTTGTCTAGTCGGTGGTGGTTGCTCCCATATCCAAGAAGGCCAAGTGCCTCACCATGTAGTACTGGAAGCCAATTTTGGAAACTAATATTTAATTGAATTTATAACCTAGGTGATTTGGATCAAACGTGTTAAGTTCCGCAGGAGATCCAAATCTAAACCTAAAAGAACATATAAGTTAAACTTGGAATCAAACGTGTTAAGTTCCGCAGGAGATACAAGTTTAACTTAAAAGAACACATGGTAGCTAGGAAAGGTTCAGATCACGTACAAAATTTTTGTACAGTGGAGCCATTGGGTTTTCTTAGTAGCAACCAATAGTTTTAGGCCATATAAGGCTTTTTTCAATCTGAATACATGGTTTGGTTTGTCTACGTCCTCAAATCCGGGGGGTTGTCTTACATAGACCTCTTCCTTAATGAACCCATTTAAGAAGGCTGACTTGACATCCATTTGGTATAACCTAAATCCTTTATGTGTTGCATATGCCAACAGCATCCTAATGAATTCAAGTCTAGCTACTGGTGCATAGGTTTCGTCATAGTCTAAACCTTCAACCTGGCTAAACCCTTTGGCTACTAGTCTGGCCTTATTTCTTACTATATCACCCTGATCATTCAATTTGTTCCTAAATACCCATTTGGTGTCAATTATGGACTTATCCAAGGGTTTAGGTACAAGTTCCCAGACTTGGTTTCTATCAAATTGGATTAACTCTTCCTGCATAGCAATGATCCAGTCTGGGTCAGGTAGAGCTTCTTCTATAGTCTTAGGCTCAATTTTAGAGATAAGTACAATCTGACTCGGGTTTCTATAAGAAGCTCTAGTTCTAACTCCTAGGTTTGGGTCACCCAAAATTTGGTCAGGTGGGTGAGAAGTACTTATTCTGGTTGGTCTTATACTTGAGTCAGTAGTTGGTTCCTCTGGTCTAGTGTTAGGTTGAATTTCTTCATCTTCTATTATTCTTGGGTAATGTCAACATTTTCATTTATATTAGGTAGGTTATTTTCTTCATCAAAGATTACATTAGTTGTTTCTTCAACTTTTAGGGTATTTTGGTTATAGACTCTATAAGCCCTATTGGTTGTGAAGTACCCCTAAGAATATTTCTTGGACTAATTTGGGTGTGAATTTTCCTAAGTAATCTTTAGTGTTTAAAATGTGAACTTTACATCCAAACACTTTTAAAAAGTTCAAGTTGAGAATTTTATTATAATATATTTCATAGGGGTTTTTTTTGTGTAATTTGTTTATTAGAATTCTATTTTGAATGTAGTTTGTTGTATTTATTGCTTCGACACATAATTGATGATTTAAGTTGTACTCATTTAGCATGGTTCTGGCGGCCTCTTGTAGGGTTCTATTTTTGCGTTCCACAAAACCGTTCTGTTGGGGAGTTCTAGGACATGAAAATTCATGTTTGTATCCATTAATTTTATAAAATTGGGTAAACCTATGATTTTCAAATTCACCCCCATGATCACTCCTTATTCTTTTAATTTTGGTATCTTTTTCATTTTCTATTAACTTGGAAAGATTATTAAAAGCTTCAAAGGTTTCATCTTTTGCTTTTAGAAATTTTACCCAAGTGTACCTAGAATAATTGTAACGCCCGAAAAATTCTCGAAACTGCATTATAAATATTCTATGATTTTTCTGGAATTTTTAGATATTTTTCCGGAATTTTCCGAGTAGCGGAAGCAGCAAAAATAATTAGAACCGCAAAATAGCTTATGCGGGAATTGAACCCGAGACCTATGGTTTATGGATAATTCTAGTAACTAGTTGAACCCAGCAGAGCCGTGCTGAAAGGAAAGGGAAACATTTATATTTGAGTTTAAGTTGGGCCGAAATACCCACTTAATATAAATAGGGAATTAATTAGGTGAAGGGTTATTTTGGTTCGGCAACTTCTCCACCGAGACCTAACCTCACGCCGCTCCCTTCCTCTTCCCCTTCTCTCGGCGCTAACCACAAGGAAGACCTAGGGTTCTCTCCCTAGGGCCCCAAGGACATCTTTCGGCAATAACTCCGGCACGAGGACGCTCTCCTTCGCGAGGGGAACGCTTAGACGCGAGAAGATCGCCGAGAAGTCGTCTCCACCGGAATTCTAGCGAATAGAATTGTAAGGAAATTAGTGTACGAGGTAAGAGACCCCTCACCTGCAGTATAAGTAGCTTTCGTTTGGTTTTCTATGCATTAGTTTAGTTATATGAAGATTTTTCAGACACATAGGGTGTATTTAACCCTCCTCGCAGGTTTAGGGATTTAGTGAGCACCTTTGGTTGGGCCGGACACGTCTTTCCCCCTTCAGTTGGAGGTTTTAGATGTTGTCGGGTGCCTAGAGGTAGTCTCCCTAATAGAGGGGAGAGTTTAAGCACACTAGATGTTCGATTAAATGATTAGCTCAGTAAAATGCAACTTAGGTATTTTTAATAGCTCAGTAAATGCAATAGAAGCATTTAAAATAGCTTAGTTAGCCTTACTACAGCTTACATGGGACTACGGTCCAATGGGTGGGCTCCCACAATCGCCTCTAGGTTTAGATAACCTAGCTCTAGGTTCAGATAACCTAGAAATAGCAAAATAAGCAATTAGTAGTTATGTTTAGTATTTTATTTTCAGTGGCACTGTACAGGATTAGATATCCACTGGGCTGGGCTCCCATAGTCGGTCCCTAGGTTTAGATAACCTAGTAAACCTTACTAAATTCGGGATTTGCAACCCCGGGTCTAGTTAAGGATGCGCGCATAGCATGTACAGTTGTCGGGCCCACTAGCAGTATGATTATGTACTTTAATCTATTACATTATTAGTTTTTCAAAACTCACAAAGATTAGTTATGCTAGTTGAGTTTGAATTCAGCTCCAGTCTAGCTCAGTTTATGTTCAGATCAGTTTAGTTTTCTGTTGATACAAATGATAGTTTATCATTAGCTTTATTGCCATGATCAGTTTACTTCTATGTGTTGTATTCCATGCCGTGCTTAGCATATTCAGTATGTATTTTCAAATAGCATGTTTTAAAAACATATTGCATCGTATGCATGTTTTAGTGAGGTAGATGGTTTCTTACTAAGCTTAAAGCTTACAGATACTATTTTCCCTTATACTGCAGATAAAGGTAAAGGGAAGATGGACTAGCAGAGGAAGTTGGAGGTCAATGCAAAGATGGTGTGTGTGGCAGGAACATGGAATAAAAGATTTTTAGGGGATCTAGCAAGCTTAAACAATTGAACCTTTAGTATTTCTATTTTCACGCACTTTTAATTGTTAAATGCTACGAACTATTAAACCATGCTTTATATCCAGTTTAGAATGCTAGCTTTATGTCATTAGAATATATTCTATGGATTATATAAGTGAAATGTGAGATTTTGGCATGAACAAGTGCTGAAATCAGAGTTTCAGTGCGAAATCAGAAACTCCAATCGATCTGCGGATCGATCAGAGTTGAGTTGTGCCACTGGATCGATCAGCTGACCGATCCAGTCACGAACAGAGAGTTTAAGGATCGGTCAGCCGACCGATCCAAATGCGAACAGAGGGTGCAGCAACTCATTGATCGGTCAGCCGACCGATCAGTGCACTCCTGGATCGGTCGGTGGACCGATCCAGCCGCATACAGCAGCGAGATGGCTTGCTGATCGGTCAGCTGACCGATCCAGAGTCTTCTTCCGTGCCAGTGTCAAGCTGGATCGATCACTGGATCGATCCGACAGCCCAATCGATCCATGGGTCGATTGAAATGCCTGATTACAGCAAGCAGGTCATCCAAGAGGCATAGATTACCTTCCCTAGCATGTGTACAACTCCTAGGTACACCTAGAATGTTAAGTTCAGTTTACAGTAATTAGTTTAGTAAAAATTTTAATCAATCCAGATTTTCTGCAATAGTAATTTAGTACAGCATTACGTAACGATCAGCCTCGCAGCCTAGTAGTAGGAGGTGGGTCGTTACAGAGTGGTATCAGAGCAGTGTTCCATACTTCCTACACACACATCAACATTGAACCTGCAGCTTCCAAGTAAGAATACCTCTACTTTATTTATGTTCCTTGCTTTCTTGTTATAGTTCATGTTTATAGATAATTGATGCATGTTAGTATGTGATAGTAGATAACATGATAACAATAGTTATACAATTATAATTGTATTAGTTATACATGTCCTGTCCTCTATGTCTTTAGAAATGGCACGAGGATGCCCAGCTAGAAGGACACCAGCTACTGAGCCCCAGCATGAGGCAGGCAGTTCCGTGCCTCCCCCAGACCTTACAGCGTTAGTGGCTCAGTTACAGCAGCAGCTAGTTGAACAGCAACAGGAGATAGCCACCCTCAGGGCTAATCAGCAGAATACCCCCACAGTCACCCCGGAACCAAATCTGACGACTCCAATGGTCTTAGAGATTCCACTAGTCCAGCCTGCAGCATCAGCACTAGCAGCCCCAGCAGCAGAGGCAAGGAGAGAGGCTTATCTGATCCAGTGGCAGAGAGTCAAGCCAGAGAACTTCTCAGGCACTAGTGAACCATGGGATGCGCAAGCCTGGTTCAAAACACTGGAGAGTACGATGGAGCTTCTGGACTGGCCAGAACATGAGAAGGTGAAGTGTGCCTCCTTCGGCCTGACAGGGGATGCACGCATGTGGTGGGAGAGAATCAGAGCGAAGCGCCCAGTGAACCAGATGTTATGGGCTGACTTCGAGAAAGAATTCTTTGAAGAATTCTTTCACATGCGGGTCACAAACCGCCACTACGACGAGTTCACAGAGTTTCGTCAGGGCAACCTTTCAATGGAGGAAGCCGTGAAGAAATTCAACAGGTTGGATCGTCTATGCCCAGAACTAGTCAGCACAGAAAAGGAACGAGTCCGGTTGATGCTCAAGATGCTGAGGCCGGAAATAGCAATGAACGTGGCTGGCGACATCCACAGGCCGCAAACCACCGAAGAACTAGTCAGCAGCGCCTTGACCACTGAGCACTACCAGAATAGTATCAAGCAGCAGAAGCAAATCCTCTCAGAACATAAGGGTCAAGGAGGCTCAGGTACCCAGAAGCAGCAGGGCCACAGCTCTCATGGCTCTAACTGGAAAGGGAACTCTAGTAACAAGCGCAAACCAGGGAGTTACCCAAAAGGAGGACCAGCCAGCAAGCAGCCCAGTTATCCAAAGTGTGCTACTTGTGGGAAATTCCATCCTGGAGTTTGTCGTAAGGGCACACGAGGATGCTTTGAATGTGGACAAGAAGGGCACATGGCTAAGCAGTGCCCAAACAAGGCCAGTCTTCCTCAGCCACAGCCGATTCAGTACGGAGGCCAGCCAGCACAGTTGCATCAGATGCAGGCCGCTCTAGATGGTCCACACATCAGCCAGGGTAGATTAGAAGCCCCTCCAGCTATGACCAATGCGAGGATCTACTCACTCACCAAAGAGGACGTAGCAAATGCCTCGACGGTTGTTACCGGTCAGATTAGTATTTTTCAGCAAATAGCAACTGTCTTATTCGATACTGGGGTAACCCATTCTTATATAGCCAGGGCATTCGCAAACAAGTTAGCAATACCTCCAGAGGTACTCAGTAGTCAGTTTCTGACGACATTACCTTCGAGAGAAATTATGGCATCTATGCACTGGCTCAGAGCAGTATCAGTCACTATAGCAGACAGAGAACTCTTTTGTGATCTGATAGTGCTAGATATGACCGACTACGATGTCATCTTTGGAATGGACTTTCTGATCAGATACGGTGCTTCCATAGAGTGCCGTAAACAGAAAGTCGTATTCCAACCCGAAGCAGAAGCACAGTTTGAATACATTGGGGAACCAAGGAGAAAGGCCAAGAGGTTTCTCTCAGCTATGAAGGCACAGAGATTAATGGATTTAGGGTGTACGGGATTTTTAACACACGTAGTCAGTACCAGTCAGGACAAGGACCAACAGCTAGCAGAGGTCCGAGTCGTAAGTGACTACCCAGCAGTCTTCCCTGAAGAGTTACCAGGATTAGCACCAGACAGGGAGATTGAATTTGAGATAGAGCTCATTCCCGGTACCAACCCTATTTCCAAAGCACCCTACCGCATGGCTCCAGCCGAACTGAAGGAGCAATTACGGGAGCTACTTGACAAAGGCTTCATATGCCTAGTCACTCACCATGGGGAGCGCCTGTATTGTTCGTGAAGAAGAAGGACGGAAGCATGCGCTGTGTATAGATTACCGGCACTGAACCAGTCACAATCAAGAACAGGTATCCTCTTCCCAGAATAGATGACCTGCTCGATCGCCTAAAGGGAGCAGCAGTGTTCTCTAAAATAGACCTCAGATCGGGTTATCATCAGGTGAAGATTAAAGAAGGGATATACCCAAGACAGATTTCAGGACCGGATACGGACATTATGAGTTCGTAGTCATGCCCTTTGGCGTGACAAATGCTCCAGCTACTTTCATGGACCTCATGAACAGGGTATTCAGGGAATATTTAGATAAGTTTGTTATCGTGTTCATCGACGACATCCTTATCTATTCCAGAACTCAGGAAGAACATGCAGAGCACCTGAGGACAGTATTGCAGACCCTTCAGCAGAATCAGCTGTACGCCAAGTTCACGAAATGTGAATTTTGGCTAGATCAGGTGTCCTTCCTGGGTCACATCATCTCAAAGGATGGTATCATGGTAGACCCCAGTAAGATAGAAGCTGTGAGCAATTGGAAAAGACCCAAGAACGCCAGTGAGATCAGAAGATTTTTCGTAGAGGACTTCTCCAGGATAGCCTTCCCACTGACAGCTCTTACCAGAAAGAACAGAAAATTTAAGTGGACAGAGGACTGCGAGAACAGCTTCAGCGAGCTGAAAAGGAGATTGACCAGTGCACCTATTCTCACTCTGCCAGAGAACGCAGATAGCTTTGACATATATAGTGATGCCTCGAAGTTGGGACTAGGAGCAGTGCAGATGTAAGATGGCAAGGTGATCGCCTATGCCTCCAGACAACTCAAGGATTATGAGAGGAATTATCCTACCCATGACCTTGAGCTTGCAGCAGTAGTGTTCGCTCTCAAGATTTGGAGACATTACTTGTATGGAGCTCAGTGCAGGGTGTATACAGATCATCAGAGTCTGAAGTATTTCTTCACTCAGAAGGATCTGAATATGCGACAGCGCGGATGGCTAGAACTGGTCAAAGACTATGACATAGATATCCTCTACCATCCAGGAAAAGCAAATAGGGTAGCAGACGCCCTCAGCAGAAAGTCCAGCGTTACCCTATTATCTTTAGCAGCCATGTCACCGCCCCTACAGAAGGAGATCTCAGATTTCAGTCTCGAACTCATAGTCAGACAGCTCTCTACTATGACATTAGAGTCTACCTTGCTTGGGGACATCCAGACAGCTCAGGAGCAGGATCTTGAAATTCAGAGAATCAAGCAAGGTATAGCAGAATCAGAAGGTGGAGAGTTCAGAATATCAGATAGCGGGGTGTTGTATTTCGGTGACCGGCTATGTGTTCCAGATCATGAGGAACTACAGAGGAAAATCCTAGATAAGGCTCACAAGACTCCCTATGCGATGCATCCCAGCTCCACCAAAATGTACCAGGACTTGAAGAAGCGTTTTGGGAGGCCTGGGATGAAGAGGAGCATCGCTCGATATGTCAGCACCTGTCTAACCTGTCAGAGGGTTAAGGCAGAACATCAGAGACCAGGAGGAGTTTTGCAGCCCATCCAGATCCCAGAGTGGAAGTGGGAGGATATTTCCATGGACTTCATAGTGGGATTACCCAGAACCACGAATGGTTTTGATACCATCTGGGTAATAGTCGACAGATTGACTAAATCAGCCCACTTCTTAGCTATCAGGATATCCTATTCCATGGAGCAACTAGCTCAGTTGTATCTCAAGGAGATCGTCAGGCTGCATGGAGTCCCACGAACCATTATTTCACACAGAGACAGTAGGTTCACATCACACTTCTGGGAGTGTGTACAAACAGCTTTGGGCACGAAGTTAAAATTTAGCACAACTTTCCATCCTCAGATAGATGGTAAGACTGAGCGAGTAAATCAGGTACTCGAAGATATGCTCCGAGCATGTGCCCTAGACTTCAAGGGAAGTTGGTGCAAATATCTGAGCTTAGCAGAGTATGCATACAACAACAGCTATCAGGCCACTATCGGTATGGCACCTTACGAGGCTCTCTACGGGCGGAGGTGTAGATCTCCAATCTACTGGTATGAGAGTGGTGAACAGAAAGAACTAGAGCTTCAGACAGATCTAGTAGCAGATACCACAGCAGCTATACAGCAGATCCGCCAGAGGATAGAGACAACTCAGAGCCTTGAAAAGCTATCTCGATACAGCCCTTAGAGTTTTCATTGGGGATTCGGTGTTCCTCGAGTAGCTCCCATGAAGGAGTAATGCATTTTGGGAAGAAGGCAAGCTAAGTCCCAGATATGTGGGACCATACCTTATCAAGAAGAGTGGGCAAGGTAGCATATGAGCTAGAGCTACCCCAGAAATGCTCGTCCACAACGATTTCATGTCTCTATGTCGAAGAAGCATACCCGATGCCACCCAAGTGATTGAGCCCCGTTAGTACAGATCCGCAAGACCTCATGATAGTCGGCCTATTCGATAATAGACCGAGCGGTTAAGAAATTACGAACAAGGAAGTACCATTAGTCAAAGTCATTTGGCACACCACAGAAGAGGCAACTTGGGAGATGGAAGCGAAGTACCCAGAATTATTCTAAGTTCGAGGACGAACTTTTTATAAGGTATGGGGGATTGTAACACCTGAAAAATTCTCGAAACTGCATTATAAATATTCTATGATTTTTATGGGATTTTTAGATATTTTTCCGGAATTTTCCGAGTAGCGGAAGCAGCAAAAATAATTAGAACCGCAAAACAGCTTAGGCGGGAATTGAACCCGAGACCTATGGTTTATGGATAATTCTAGTAACCAGTTGAACCCAGCAGGGCCATGCTGAAAGGAAAGGGAAACATTTATATTTGAGTTTAAGTTGGGCCGAAATACCCACTTAATATAAATAGGGAATTAATTAGGTGAAGGGTTATTTTGGTTCGGCAACTTCTCCACCGAGACCTAACCTCACGCCGCTCCTTTCCTCTTCTCCTTCTCTCGGCGCTAACCACAAGGAAGACCTAGGGTTCTCTCCCTAGGGCCCCAAGGACATCTTCCGGCGATAACTCCGGCACGAGGACGCTCTCCTTCGCGAGGGGAACGCTTAGACGCGAGAAGATCGCCGAGAAGTCGTCTCCACCGGAATTCTAGCAAATAGAATTGTAAGGAAATTAGTGTACGAGGTAAGAAACCCCTCACCTGCAGTATAAGTAGCTTCCGTTTGGTTTTCTATGCATTAGTTTAGTTATATGCAGATTTTTCGGACACATAGGGTGTATTTAACCCTCCTCGCAGGTTTAGGGATTTAGTGAGTACCTTTGGATGGGCCGGACACGTCTTTCCTCCTTCAGTTGGAGGTTTTAGATGTTGTCGGGTGCCTAGAGGTAGTCTCCCTAATAGAGGGGAGAGTTTAAGCACACTAGATGTTCGATTAAATGATTAGCTCAGTAAAATGCAACTTAGGTATTTTTAATAGCTCAGTAAATGCAATAGAAGCATTTAAAATAGCTTAGTTAGCCTTACTACAGCTTACATGGGACTACGGTCCAATGGGTGGGCTCCCACAGTCGCCTCTAGGTTTAGATAACCTAGCTCTAGGTTCAGATAACCTAGAAATAGCAAAATAAGCAATTAGTAGTTATGTTCAGTATTTTATTTTCAGTGGCACTGTACAGGATTAGATATCCACTGGGCTGGGCTCCCATAGTCGGTCCCTAGGTTTAGATAACCTAGTAAACCTTACTAAATTCGGGATTTGCAACCCCGGGTCTAGTTAAGGATTCGCGCATAGCATGTACAGTTGCCGGGCCCACTAGCAGTATAATTATGTACTTTAATCTATTACATTATTAGTTTTTCAAAACTCACAAAGATTAGTTATGTTAGTTGAGTTTGAATTCAGCTCCAGTCTAGCTCAGTTTATGTTCAGATCAGTTTAGTTTTCTGTTGATACAAATGATAGTTTATCATTAGCTTTATTGCCATGATCAGTTTACTTCTATGTGTTGTATGCCATGCCATGCTTAGCATATTCAGTATGTATTTTCAAATAGCATGTTTTAAAAACATATTGCATCGTATGCATGTTTTAGTGAGGTAGATGGTTTCTTACTAAGCTTAAAGCTTACAGATACTATTTTCCCTTATACTGCAGATAAAGGTAAAGGGAAGATGGACTAGTAGAGGAAGCTGGAGGTCAATGCAAAGATGGTGTGTGTGGCAGGAACATGGAATAAAAGATCTTTAGGGGATCTAGCAAGCTTAAACAATTGAACCTTTAGTATTTCTATTTTCACGCACTTTTAATTGTTAAATGCTACGAACTAGTAAACCATGCTTTATATCCAGTTTAGAATGCTAGCTTTATGTCATTAGAATATATTCTATGGATTGTATAAGTGAAATGTGAGATTTTGGCACGAACAAGTGCTGAAATCAGAGTTTCAGTGCGAAATCATAAACTCCGATCGATCTGCGGATCGATCAGAGTTGAGTTGTGCCACTGGATCGGTCAGCTGACCGATCCAGTCACGACACAAAACTCACTGATCGGTCAGCCGACCGATTAGTGAGCCACTGGATCGGTCTACCGACCGATCAGTGCACTCCTGGATCGGTCGGTGGACTGATCCAGCCGCATATAGCAGCGAGATGGCTTGTTGATCGGTCAGCCGACCGATCCAGAGTCTTCTTCCGTGCCAGTGTCAAGCTGGATCGATCACTGGATCGATCTGACAGCCCAATCGATCCATGGGTCGATTGAAATGCCTGATTACAGCAAGCAGGTCATCCAAGAGGCATAGATTACCTTCCCTAGCATGTGTACAACTCCTAGGTACACCTAGAATGTTAAGTTCAGTTTACAATAATTATTTTAGTAAAAATTTTAATCAATCCAGATTTTCCGCAATAGTAATTTAGCACAGCATTACGTAACGATCGGCCTCGCAGCCTAGTTAGTAGGAGGCGGGTCGTTACAGTAATCATCAATTATTACTAAGCAGTGATGATTCTTACTTAGTGACTTGGCTCCATGTGAGTCAAATAGGTCTAAATGTAGGAGCTCAAGTAAGAAGTCAGTTCTATCTATGTTGGTTGACTTGTGAGTTGATTTGGTTTGCTTACCTTGTTGGCAAGCCTAGCAAATTTTATTTTCTAGGTTTTTTAATTTTGGTAGCCCTTTAACTAAGCCATTTTGACTCATTCTTGAAATGAGTTTGACATGGGTGTGACCCAGTCTTCTGTGCCAGAGGTTGGTTTCCTCTTGTTGTGTCAAGAGATACTTTATTGAGGATATGAGCAGGTCAATTGTGTAGATGTTATTTTTCCTAAGTGCCTTAAGTATGACTTCGGGGTTATCAATATTTTTAACTAAACACCCAGAGTTATTAAAAATAACTAAGAAGTCACTATCACACAATTGACTTATACTCAGTAAATTAAAGTTAAAATTTTTAACTAATAAAATGTTTCGAATAATAAAATCGGAGTTAAGTACGATATTACCTTTTCCGATTACCTTAAGTTTACCGTTGTTGCCGAATGCAACTGATCCTAGGTTCTTATATTTGAGCTTTGTGAACTTCAATCTATCTCCAGTCATATGTCTGGAGCATCCACTATCCAACATCCATTGATCCAATTCCTACACATAAGTTATTTGAATTGGATTCTTTTTAATGGATCAAAAGATAGTTTGATTGAAATAAGTTCCTTAATTTTCCATCTCACTCAGTCTTTTAGTGATCAGTTATTCGTATGGGTGATTGTGAGATGGTTGAATAATTAAAATATTAAGTTAATTAATTTTGAAAAATTTTAGTTAATAGAATTTTAAAAAATATTAAGTTAATTAAATTTAATAAATATAAAAAAAATTAAATTTGAAAAAATTAAGTTAATTAAATTTTGAAAAATGTTAAGTTAATTAAATTTTGAAAAATATTAAGTTAATTAAATTTGATTTAATTTAATTTAATTTAATTTTAATTTAATTTTAATTTAATTTTAATTTAATTTTAATTTTTATTTAATTTAATTTTAATTTTAATTTTAATTTTATTTTAATTTCATTTTAATTTTAATTTTATTTAATTTTTATTTAATTTTATTTAATTTTAATTTTATTTAAATTTAATTTTATTTTATTTTAATTAAATTTTAATTTTAATTTTATTTTATTTTAATTTTATTTAATTTTAGATTCTTAATCATCTCACCTAATCTAGATTTTTCAAACAGAGAATCCTATAATATTGTGAGATAAATTAGGTTATATATAGGGTTTGATTTAACTTTATGTTAGATTCAGGTTTAGCTTTGGGCTCAACAAATAGACATTCTTTAGATAAACTTCTGGACTATGGTGAGTCAATTGGACATCATTAAAGTAACCATGCCTTCGAGATTTTCCAAATAGTCCTATCCATTGAACTTTAGTACAAAACCTTGGTCTAACTAGTTAGGATTCATAAAGGGTAGCTTCAGTCAGTCCACTTAGCCAAATGTACCAGGTCGAAGCCATATCTTCCTAGACATGCATAGACTAAGCTTCCTTAATGTACTATCATCCAATACTTCACCAGTACCGTGAGTCAAGTTAAACTTAGCCCTTTTTATTCTAACCCTAATTAACCTGCCGGGTAGGTTACATTTGGTTACCCTGTTGGGTATATTTCTTTTTGGAGGTGTCAGCTATTCTGGAGCCTCCATTATTGATTTTCCTTTTAACTTGTTTTTTAAAGTTTTAATTTTGAATTATATTCCTTAAAATTTATTTGTTAAGATAATTTTTATATATTTATTTATTAATTAAAATAATTTTTCTGTAAATTAATTACTTATTTGTTAAGATAATTTTTATATATTTATTTATTAATTAAAATAATTTTTCTTTTTGCTCCCCCTGGATCATAGCCTCGATAAGGTTTATCAAGGTAATGTATTGTTGGTTAGTCCTAGGAAAATCGTACCGGTTCCACTGTACAAAAAAATTTTGTACAAGTGTCGAACCTTTCCTTAAATAATCTATTGTGTTCTTTAGAAGTTAAATTAGGAATCGCAGATGGAACTTAACATCATTGATTCCAAATTTAACTTATCTGTTCTTAATGGTTTAGATTTGAATCGCAAGCGGAACTTAACACTATTGATTCAAATCTACCTAAGTTATTAATTCCATAAATATTAATTTCCAAATTTGGCTTCCATGACTGCATGGCGAGGCACATGGCCTTCTTGGATATGGGAGCAACCACCACCGCCTAGGCAAAGCCTTTTAAGGAAAGCTAATATTTATTTCCTTAAATAACTCTAGGTTAACCAAAAAGAACAATCGAATCACAAATTCAAAAAAGAAGAAAACACAAACTTGAAAAACTATTTCGAAAACTCTAGAATCATATGCCTCTTGTGTTTGGTATTTCCAAAAATAACTATACAAAGAAAAACTAGTATGATGCGGAAAACAATTACTAGTTATACCTTTCTTTGTAAGCAAAAATAACCTCTTGATCTTCTACCGTATTCCTCTTCTAACCTCGGACGTTGTGTTGGCAATGATCTTCCGAGACGAGAACCACTAAGCACCTTCTTCTTCCTTCTAGGTTTCGGCCACCACAATTCTCCAAGAGAAGTAGAGGTCCGGCCACCCCCACCAAGCTCCAAGGGATGCAAGAAACAAAACCTCCTTTCTCTTCTTATTCTCCTAGCTAGAACCGGCCACCATCAAGATCACCAAGAGGGGTTGCCGCCGGCCACAAGAAGAAGAGAATAGGGAGAAGCTAGGGCCGGCCACCAAGGAGAAAAAGAGAGGAGAAGAATAATAGAGTCGTTTTCCCATGAAGACACCTCTACCCTCTCTTTTGTAATCCTTGGTCTTGGCAAATAAGGAAATTTTAATAAAAAGTTCCTTAATTCTTTTGCCATGAAAAGGAAAATTTATTTTAATTAAAAAATAATTTTCTTCTCATTAAAATAATGGCCGGCCACTAATCTCCAAAAGAAGGAAAATTTTAATTAACACAAGAATTAAAACTTCCTAATTTGTCTCCGGAAATTTATAAAAATTTCTCCAATAATTTTTTCCCTTCATGATGAATTTATAAAAAGGAAATTTAAAACTCCTCTCCTTTTAATTCCACGTGATCGGCCTTAGCATTGATCAACGTTGGTGATCGGCCTTAGCATTGATCAACGTTGGCAAGTTTCTTAATTTGCAATAAAAACGTGACTTGCTTAAACAAGCTTCTCATGTTGACTTAATTTGCAATCAAATACGTGAATTACTTAAACAAGCTTCTCATGTTGACTTAATTTGCAAGCAAAAACCGTAGTTGCTTAAACAAAACTTCTCGCATTGATATCTCAAAGCTTCTCAAGCTTCTCACATTGGCATCTCAAAATTTCTCACGTTGACACATCACAGTTTCTCACGTTGACACATCAACGTTGGGAAGCAAAATATTCATAAGCTTCCCGTGAGTTGCTGTTCTGTTCACGTTAATTTCAGCAATGTGAAGCAACATCAACAACATGAACTAGAAGATGAACTTGGATGAATATAATTTTCTATATACAAGAGGTTACGATAGGGACCGAGAGGAGGAATTGGTTTTGGTCTCCCGATGAAATTAAGCTTCCCGTGTTCGCCCCGAACACACAACTTAACTTCATCAATAATAATTCATACCACTAAAGAATTATTATTGAACTACCGCACCAATCCAAATTACATTTTTGGGCTCCTTCTTATTATGAGTGTGTTAGTCTCCCTATGTTTAAGATAATGAATGTCCACTAATTAAATGAGTTACTGACAACTCACTTAATTAATATCTTAGTCCAAGAGTAGTACCACTCAACCTTATCGTCATGTCGGACTAAGTCCACCTGCAGGGTTTAACATGACAATCCTTATGAGCTCCTCTTTGGGTCATTCTCAACCTAGATTACTAGGACACAGATTCCTTCTATAATCAACAACACACACTATAAGTGATAACATTTCCCAACTTATCAGGCTTATTGATTTATCGAACTAAATCTCACCCATTGATAAATTAAAAAATAAATATCAAATATATGTGCTTGTTATTATATTAGGATTAAGAGCACACACTTCCATAATAACTAAGGTCTAGTTTTTTTATCAAGTCAGTATAAAAAGAACTTACCTAAAATGGTCCTACTCAATACATTTAGAGTGTACTAGTGTAATTTATTAGTCGAGATAAACTAATACCTAATTACACTACGACTATTCCAATGGTTTGTTCCTTTCCATCTTAATCGTGAGCAACTGTTTATAATTTATAAAGAACTGATAACATGATCTTCTGTGTGTGACACCACACACCATGTTATCTACAATATAAATTAATTGAACAACTACATTTATCATAAATGTAGATATTTGACCAATGTGATTCTTATTTTTAGATAAATGTTTATACCAAAAGCTAGGCTTTTAGTATACAATCTAACAATCTCCCACTTATACAAAAAGACTAAGCTGCCATATCTGCTGCCATACATCTGATTCCCAACCCTTTAACATGCCCATCAAAAGCTCTTGCCTTAAGGGCCTTAGTGAAAAGATCTATAGGTCATCATCTGATGCAATCTAGGCGGCAACAACTTCTTCTCGTTTATACGATTTTTCGTATTGGGTGGTACTTGCGCTCTATTGTGTTTACTTGCCTTATGGACTTATGGTTTCTTCGAGTTTGCTACTGCACCAAATTATTTTGGGCAAACCAGAAATCATATCTATGTCTATCTTGAAGTATTTGAATCATACAGCTTCTATGGCTACCTCAGAGGCTGCCATATACTCAACTTCTATGGTGGAGTCCGAAAAAGCACATATGCTTATCACTCTTCCATAGTTATGACTTTTCCTCCTAAAGTAAATACAAAACCTCGAGGTTGACTTACTATTGTCCCTTTCTGATTGGATGTTAAAATCCATGTAACCCACAGGGACCAAATTATTTGCCTTGTAAGCTAGCATATAATCTCTAGTGCCTCTAAGGTACTTCAATATATGCTTTACCATAGAAAAATATCCTTGTCCAGAGTTACTTTGATATCTTCTAACCATGCCCACGGCAAAATAGATATCTAGTCTCGTACACAGCATTGCATACATTAGACTTCCTACAGCCGAAGCATAAGGAATTGCCTTCATGTCCTTGATGTCTTCTGAGACATCTCTTTAGATAAAGCTACTCCATGCCTAAAAGGTAAGAAACCTTTCTTGGAGTTCTGCATGCTAAAACAAGCTAAGATTGTTTCGATATATGAAGCTTGGGATAAGTAAAATATATTCTTTTCTTGCGATCCCTTTGATCCCAAGAATATATGCATTCTCCCAAGTCCTTCATATCAAATTGTTTGGACAACCATACCCTTACTTCTGACAACACTTTGATATTGTTTCCAACTACCAAAAATGTTATCTACGTATAGAACAAGAAACACCACCACGTTTCCATCACACTCTTTGTATACACAAGACTTATTCGGTTATTAAATAAATCCATAGGTCTGGATTACTTTATTAAACCGAATGTACCAAGACCTTAAAGCTTTACTTCAGTCCATAGACTGTTTGAGCTTACACACAAGATGCTCTTTGCTCTTTGCAATGAACCCTTCTGGTTGTTTTATATGGATGTTTTCTTCAAGACTTCCATTAAGGAAAGCTGTCTTGACATCCACTTGCTAAATCTCATAGATAAAAGAATCCGGGTAGACTTAAGCATGGCTACCGGTAAACAAGTCTTGCTTTGAAAGTTTCTACCTTCCTGTCTATCCCTCTTTTCCTTTTGTAAACTTATTTTTACCCAATGGCTTTTACACCATCTGGTGGTTCTACAAGCTTCCAGAATATCTGTATTCATTGCTCTTTACTAAGATGTTGCATCTTTATCTTGGAGTGCTTTATCATGTGTCCGGGATCAAGCTCATGTTCATTTGGGATCAAGTCCAAAGACTCTCCCAAAACATGAATCTTTTAGGTTGTTTGACAACCCTCCCACTACGATGAGGTACTGTCTATAATTGTGTATTAATTGTGATATGTGTTACAGTTTCTTGTGATATTTCATCTTGTACAGTTGGTACTAGATTAGACGTGTCCTTTTCTTAAGAACAAATTTACTTATGGGCTTATGGTTCATAGTATAGTCCTTTTCTTAAATCGGGCATTGGTGCCAACAATGACCTTCCGATTTTAAGGACTACAAACCTCTTTTCATTTTTCTAGGATAACTCACAAACAAGTGAACTCATGTTCAATTTTTCAGTGTCTCTCACGTGCTAAACCACCCAAATCTGAATATGTTTCAGACTAGGCTTACGCCCATTCTGCAATTCTGTGGGAGTAGAGAGTTCTGACATAAAAGGTACTATGTTCACTTCCGTTTCCAGTGTATATCCTTAAAATGAATTTGGTAATTTTTCTAAATAACTCATCATCGATCTAATTATTCCATAAGAGCCTTATACCTTCTTTCTAATACACTATTCTATTGGGATGTACCAAGTGCAGTTAGTTGAGATTGAATCCCTACTTCTGATAAGTGACTCCTAAATTCTCCCAAGAGGTATTTGCTACTACGATCTCACCGTAGTGTCTCGATATTTTTACTTTGGCATTTCTCTGGATCAGCCTCGTATTCTTTGAACTAATCAAAGCACTTAGACTTGCGGTGTATCAAGTAAATCTATCTGTGTCTCGAATAGTTGTCTATAAAATAGACGAAATATTCGAAACTACCTCTTGTCATAGGACCACACAAATCAGAATGAACCAATTCCATTATATCTTTAGTTTCATATCCCTTAGACTTAAAAGCTTCTCGGTTATTTTTCCTTCCAAGTAAGACTCTCAGGTTGGAAAGATTTCCACTACCAATGAACCCAAAAGTTCATCAGCTACCAATGAATCCTACTTAAGTTAAAATAACCTAGCCTTTGATGCCAAAGATATAATTGGTCATTTCTGAAGGTTGCTTTCTCTTAATAGTTAGAAGATGTGTTATTAATTTCCATTGCATCATGGGAGTTATTGGATTTATAAATTGTTAACCAACGTACCAGAACAGATATCTTTCCTATTTTCTTGATAACAAGTTTGTTATCAAAATAGATAGAATATCTATTCTTCTATAGTTTAGAAACCGAAATCAAATTCTTTCTAAACTTGGTACGTAAAGATAATTTCTTAAAATCTATATTTTATCCCTATCAGAGGATAAGCATCTCCCACTGCAACAGCTACTATTTTTGCAGTAGTGCCCATGTAGACGGTGACTTCCCCTTCATATAGTTATCGAGTTTTCTGGAACCTCTACAATGAATTGCAGACATGATTAATGACTCCCGTATCTACACACCAGGTACGGGTAGATAACATCACTAATCATGTATTAACTAATGAATGAAATACACCTATTTTGTTCTTAGCTCTAAGAGGACAGTCTACCTTAAATGTCCAAGTCCTATTTCCAATCATTACAATTGGGACTACTAAGTCTATTCTATAGTATAACAACTAGGGGATTGACAAACATTTTAAATCCTAAGAATCACAAAAATATTTGGTCAAGACCAACACCTTAAAATCCCCATGAATTTTGTATGCCACGATAGTGTGGACGTATACAAAATCAAAGAGGAGATTTTATTCATTAATTTTATTATCTCGTTATCCTAACTTTATGACAAATAAAATTAATAGTTGGTCTATTAAATATTTGATCAAAAACTTTGAATTTGAAATAATATTGATTCCTCAAAATAATATCATTTAAATTCACCAACACCTCAAACACCATGAATTTTGCATGCCACGATAGTGTGGACGTATACAAAATTGAACATTTGTAAGAGAAGGGTTTTACCCATTAATTATCTTGTCAATAAGTCTTTATGACAAATAAAATTACCTCAAACACCGTGAATTTTGTATGCCACGATAGTGTGGATGTATAAAAAACCAAACATTTGTTAGAGGGGTTTTTCCCATTAATTTTATTTCCTTGTCAACTGACAAATAAAATTACCTCATACACCGTGAATTTTGTATGCCACGATAGTGTGACGTATACAAAAACTCGACATTTGTAAGAGGGGGTTTTAATTTTATTATCTTGTCAACTTATATTTTTGACAAATTAATAGTTGGTTTTCCTTTGGTCACACAAATAATAGCAGTGACTCCGATGGGGAGGATACTATTAGACGTGCCTAAGTGTATACCATTACTTGACACTAAGTCCATTAATAAGATTATGCCCCTTCCGATGGGGAAGATCACACGCTCTTAATTAATTTCCTATAGTCATCCTAAATGGAAGTTTGATCTAGTGATCTGCAAACAAACTCATCCGATATGGAGGAAGGCACTCAGAGCCAACGCGCAAGTTTGTTTGCATCACTTACAAACCAGTAATGGAGACCGTGGAATTAATTAAAATAAATCCCTCTTCCACTTAGTTATTTAAAGTGGGGAATTTTAAGTTATCCTAGCATACATCACATGCATACACACACATCACAGTAAATAAAGCAATAAATATGGAAATTATTTTCCAACTATTATGGCCTTTTCCTGTTACTGTCGTCCATATGCTCCAACCCTAGCTGCTGCCATCTTTAGCCACCGCCATCGGGTCGAGTTGTCGCATCCATCTTGCTTCTTATTCCGCTGCGCCTCTGGTGCTCCAAAAGTACCACGCCTCACAAGAATCCGATCCGCGACAAAAATAGAATTTTACATATATCGATCCTATATTCCACGAGGGAATGTACATGTAATCTAGATCGAAACAAAAAATATAAAATTATAATAACTAATACAGCTCCTGCTGTATTTAATTTTACATTCATGCACACACAATTAAATGCCCTTGACATGTCCAAGGGTCCAATCACACACAATAAAAATATGCCATAATAGTTGGAGCCTGCAACCACAAAGTTAGCACATCCTATTATTATCCTGCCTAAATTATGTATGACATGTACATAACCTAATTTGAAAACCAAACACACAGAGGCAAACCCTAGCTCTGATACCATTTGTTGGTTAGTCCTAGGAAAATCGTAACGGTTCCACTGTACAAAAAATTTTTGTACAAGTGTCGAACATTTTCTTAAATAACCTATTGTGTTCTTTAGAAGTTAAATTAGGAATCGCAGACGGAACTTAACATCATTGATTCCAAATTTAACTTATCTGTTCTTAATGGTTTAGATTTGAATCGCAAGCGGAACTTAACACTATTGAATCAAATCTACCTAAGTTATTAATTCCATAAATATTAATTTTCAAAATTGGCTTCCAGGACTGCATGGCGAGGTACATGGCCTTCTTGGATATGGGAGCAACCACCACCGCCTAGGCAAAGCCTTTTAAGGAAAACTAATATTTATTTCCTTAAATAACTCTAGGTTAACCAAAAAGAACAATCGAATCACAAATTCAAAAAAGAAGAAAACACAAACTTGAAAAACTATTTCGAAAACTCTAGAATCATATGCCTCTTGTGTTTGGTATTTCCAAAAATAACTATACAAAGAAAAACTAGTATGATGCGGAAAACAATTACTAGTTATACCTTTCTTTGTAAGCAAAAATAACCTCTTGATCTTCTACCGTATTCCTCTTCTAACCACGGACGTTGTGTGGGCAACGATCTTCCATGACGAGAACCACCAAGCACCTTCTTCTTCCTTCTAGGTTTCGGCCACCACAATTCTCCAAGAGAAGTAGAGGTCCGACCACCACCACCAAGCTCCAAGGGATGCAAGAAACAAAACCTCCTTTCTCTTCTTCTTCCCCTAGCTAGAACCGGCCACCATCAAGAGCACCAAGAGGGGTTGCCGCCGGCCACAAGAAGAAGAGAATAGGGAGAAGCTAGGGCCGGCCACCAAGGAGGAAAAGAGAGGAGAAGAATAATAGAGTCGTTTTCCCATGAAGGCACCTCTACCATCTCTTTTATAATCCTTGGTCTTGGCAAATAAGGAAATTTTAATAAAAACTTTCTTAATTCTTTTACCATGAAAAGGAAAATTTATTTTAATTAAAAAATAATTTTCTTCTCATTAAAATAATGGCCGGCCACTAATCTCCAAAAGAAGGAAAGTTTTAATTAACACAAGAATTAAAACTTCCTAATTTATCTTCGGAAATTTATAAAAATTTCTCCAATAATTTTTTCCCTTCATGATGAATTTATAAAAAGGAAATTTAAAACTCCTCTCCTTTTAATTCCACATGATCGGCCTTAGCATTGATCAACGTTGGTGATCGGCCTTATCATTAATCAACGTTGGCAAGTTTCTTAATTTGCAATAAAAACGTGACTTGCTTAAACAAGCTTCTCATGTTGACTTAATTTGCAATCAAATACGTGAGTTACTTAAACAAGCTTCTCATGTTGACTTAATTTGCAAGCAAAAACCGTGAGTTGCTTAAACAAAACTTCTCACATTGATATCTCAAAGCTTCTCAAGCTTCTCACATTGGCATCTCAAAATTTCTCACGTTGACACATCACAGTTTCTCACGTTGACACATCAATGTTGGAAGCAAAATATTCATAAGCTTCCCGTGAGTTGCTATTCTGTTCACGTTAATTTCAGCAATGTGAAGCAACATCAACAACATGAACTAGAAGATGAACTTGGATGAATATAATTTTCTATATACAAGAGGCTACGATAGGGACCGAGAGGAGGAATTGGTTTTGGTCTCCCGATGAAATTAAGCTTCCCGTGTTCGCCCCGAACACACAACTTAACTTCATCAATAATAATTCATACCACTAAAGAATTATTATTGAACTACCGCACCAATCCCAAATTACATTTTTGGGCTCCTTCTTATTATGAGTGTGTTAGTCTCCCTATGTTTAAGATAATGAATGTCCACTAATTAAATGAGTTACTGACAACTCACTTAATTAATATCTTAGTCCAAGAGTAGTACCACTCAACCTTATCGTCATGTCGGACTAAGCCCACCTGCAGGGTTTAACATGACAATCCTTATGAGCTCCTCTTGGGGTCATTCTCAACCTAGATTACTAGGACACAGATTCCTTCTATAATCAACAACACACACTATAAGTGATATCATTTCCAACTTATTGGGCTTATTGATTTATAGAACTAAATCTCACCAATTGATAAATTAAAGAAATAAATATCAAATATATGTGCTTGTTATTATATTAGGATTAAGAGCACACACTTCCATAATAACTAAGGTCTAGTTCTTTTATCAAGTCAGTATAAAAAGAACTTACCTAAAATGGTCCTACACAATACATTTAGAGTGTGCTAGTGTAATTTATTAGTCGAGATAAACTAATACCTAATTACACTACGACTATTCCAATGGTTTGTTCCTTTCCATCTTAATCGTGAGCAACTGTTTATAATTTATAAAGAACTGATAACATGATCTTCTGTGTGTGGCACCACACACCATGTTATCTACAATATAAATTAATTGAACAACTACATTTATCATAAATGTAGATATTTGACCAATGTGATTCTTATTTCTAGATAAATGTTTATACCAAAAGCTAGGCTTTTAGTATACAATCTAACATGTACTTGATCCTTGGGGACCCAATACTGACCAAGTCCGACTTGATTGACTAAGTTGGACTTGGGTACCCATGCTTGGACTAGTTTACTATTTGGTTTGTTGACTAAGGCTAGATAAGATCGATATTTCCTTTTGGATTTAAAACCTAGTCCAATTCTATTGTAAACGGCTCTTTGTGTCCTAAGAATTAGGTCAAGGTTCTTGAACCTCAAAGAAAATCGTTCTAGGGTCTTCTCCAAATCCTTGACCTGAATTTTCAGACTAGAATTTTCTTCCTCATGCTTTTGGACTTGAGTTGAATTTCCAGTCTGAACTGGTTCAGGCAAGGTTTTGGAGTTAGTCACTTCTTTAAGGATAGTTATTTCCTTTAGAAGTGATTTGGCCCTAATGTTTGATTTTGCTAATTTGCGTAATAAATAATTCACTAAATTATGTAATCAAGGAATACTTATAAAGGGATCGGGCCCTTCGAAAATGAATACGGATCTGTGGCTTCTTTCCGATTCGTTCTCGCTCTCAGACACGTTGATTTGATCCCGGGCCATCAGCACGAGGAGGCTCGTCTGGTTGAGCTCGTCGTCAGTATCTTCTTTTGAAGATTCCTCAAAAGTTGCTTTTAGCACCTTCTTCTTTCTCTGCTTCTTTGCTTCCTTTTGATTTGGGCAGTTGGCCTTGATGTGCCCCTTCTGGTTGCACCCGTAGCAGATCACCTCGAACTTGACTTTTGAACTAGGTTGAACCTCCTTGGATTGTACTGCCTTCTTTAGGTCTCTCTTGTTAAAGCTCTTCTTCTTCTTGTAGAGCTTCTTCACAAGTTCTGTTGTTAATTCGTCATCTTCATCATCTGAATCGAGTTCTTCTTCAGATTCCGGTTCGGTTCTTCGTCATGATCTCAGTTCACGAGTTCTACTGGTACCTGTAAGCAAAGCTACACCTTTCTCGATTGGTTACGCATTAGTCTGCTCATGTAATTCAAACTCAAAATAATTCATCTAATTTTATACAAGATAAATCCTTGGAAACCTTGTAGGCATCTACCATTGATGCCCACAATATGTTCCTCAGAAAAGAGTTGAGTGTGTACCTTATGACGTCCCGATTCTCAACTTTCTGCCCGATTGCATGGAGGGAGTTGAGAATATCTTGTATGCGTGCGTGGAGGTGACTTGCTGTCTCTCCTTCCTGCATCTTGAGATTGTATAGTTTATTAAACAGTAAATCTCTTTTACTCACCTTGGTGTCGGAGGTGCCCTCGTGGAGTTCGATCAGCTTCTCCCATAGCTCTTTTGCGCTGGAGAACAGTCCAACTCTGTTGAGCTCCTCCTTGGTTAGACCACACTGGAGTATGCAGGTTGCCTTTGCGTTTGCCTCTACTTTCTTTATTAAGGATGCGTCATAGTTCTAGTATGATACTAATTTTCCTGAGCCGTCAAGTGGAAGTTCAAGGCATGTCTTAGTGATCATCCAGACTTCGAACTGGGTTTGCAAGTACGCCTCCATCCGGCCCTTCCAGTACCCGAAATCGTCTTCGGTGAAGAGCGGTGGTCGAGCGATGCTATAACCTTCTTGAAGTGCCATTTTAAAACCTACACACACAAAAAAAATCTGTTCCAAGACTAGGTTTTGGATAAGTAGTGCGGGATATATAAAGAAAAAAAATAAACTCGAGTGGTGTTGCACCAACTTCGAGCAAAAATCAATTCGAGCGAGAAATAGATCGGAATATAGTAATTATACTAATTTCGATCGATTCTGAAAAAAACTGAAAATACCACAAAAAAATTGCTTGATTGGTGGTTGCACCAAATCGAAGCGTCCTCGCTCTGATACCAATTGTTGGATCGAGAAGCGCTAGAGAGGGGGGTGAATAGCGCTCGTGCCTATTTCGTTCAATTTAAAACGTGTCGAGTAAATACGTAGCGGAAAACAAAATAAACAACAAACACAGAAAGACACCAAGGGTTTACTTGGTTCGGAGTTTGTGGCGACTCCTACTCCAAGGCCCGCGATCGTTGAACGCTTTCTGTGGGCAACACCTATAAGCTCAAATAATGGTTACAAAATTATTACAATCTATTAAACTGAAAGAGTATACCTGAAACATCCCGTAAACAACCCTCAAGTTTTTTTTTATATATATATATATAGTGCATCACCCACCGAACACAAACCAAGCGTATACTTATGACACGATACCAAATCAAACATTCTGTTTTATCGAAAATAAAAACCAACATCTCTCACAAAGTATGACAAATAAAATTTCAAATCAAAACCCTTGACCTCTCCGTAGCAAATCCCCTTCCCGTGAAGCACATTAACTCAGCACTCCAAATATCCGGACAACGCCATGCGTCCATCTCGCCTCCTCGCCTACTCCGTCCGTAGGCCCTCCGCCGTGTCCGGAGACACATCCTCACCTGTAATGTAGGCATCATGAGTCTACAACCCAACAAGTATAATCTCATGTGATGGAACATGATATCCAAAAAGTAGTAGAGATAGGAGTTAAATGATAAAAAAACATATTTAAAAGGGGTGTATAATAGAGAAGGAAGATGCGATAAATAAAGTTCCTACACAGCTAAATAAGATGAATATGTCACATATCCGGTAACCACAATTAGAGCCAGTCAATCCAGTCCCATGATCCTAGAGGTACCTCCTAGAGAACATGCAGTCATATAGCCGAAGCTAACATAAATTCCAGTATCAGTCAAGTTTGGATGGGCCCTCCTCGGAGCTCATCCCGGGTCACCCACCCCGTACTGCTACCACATATGCACATATTCAACCATCTAGCCACATAAAACTTATTCTACCCATATCATAAACATAACAATAATTCAGATCATCATATATTGTAAACTTGTCAATTTACCATAACCATTCGTAGTTCAACCTACACATACCATAGGAGGGTTTATGAACAGAAACCGATATTAATTTGTACAAAACTGATAAATGGCAATAGGTATTAATTTACAACAAGACTGGTAATTGGCAACTAAGCTTATATTACAAAACTAACAGCTTAAGTGAAAAGAAGTCGATACCCATGGAATGTTTCAAACCGTTTGCACACAAGAAGACCCAACAGAATCAAATCTCAAAAGAAAACTTGCTAACTAACTATTAGATCCAATAATCATCACGAAACAAAACACCTCCACTAATAAATCAACAAAGATCTTCCTACAACATTATAAGAATGAACCAACAGTACCGCAAGTTCTTCACAAATCTTCGAATCAGAACCTGTAACAACAATTTGCAACAGAGCAGTGTATTGAGTAAATTTGTCCAGAAATTTCAAAGAGGAACCCAAGCCACAGAACTCACGAAACCAATTCCGAATCTTCACGAAAAAACCTCAGCCGAATCCAAAACTCCAATCAGAGCTCAAATCACACAATTACCTCTATCTGACATTAAAGCAAACAGGTAACGCACAACTCACCAACACTTGTTCATCACGAAGAAAATACACAACTCAAACTCGAACTCCAATTCATCGGACTCCAGTCAAAACTTCCAGTAGAACGCACAGTAGAATTCAACCTCATCACAACAGAAATCACTGTCGAACATTTCGGAATCATATGCGGATCGAGCTGAAGCCTTCGACCGAAACCTCCAGCAAGAACACTTCTCCTCAGAGGAGAAGTAAATCCATAGCATCTACAAAGAACAACCAATCGAATGCTTCCACAAGAGAAAACACAATTGGAAGCATCTACAAGAGAAAAGAAAACTATCGAACGCGTCTACATGAAAAACAAAATAGAACATCTCCGGGAAAACAATCAGAATGTTTACAAAAAGGAACCCAATCAAAAATCCATACCAAACCTCATTTCCCTTAGGTTTTCCACGTCTCTATACCTTACGGATCTCAAATTATCACAGGCAGATACACTTGCCTCTTTCTTCTTCGTCTCGCCTCCACTCCTCCTCGCGTTGTGCCCCGTCAGCTGTGGCGCCGCCTGCGAAGCTCAGCTAGGCAGCGAAATGGCTCGACGAGTGGCTCTGTCGACTCGGGAAAGATGGAAAGAAGAGAAGGGTCGGCGGAATCGGCAGGGAGATGTGACGAGGAAATGAACAGTGAGCTCTTATAGTTAGGTCATGTTCACATTAGGTAGGGGAATTAAGGTTAATCATCTCCTAATTACATAAAGTACCATATATTTTCCCTAAACTTCGTTTCCTATTTCCCCCTTAATCATATTGGCCAAGTACATTTAAATTCCGATAAACCCTCAGAATTCCTAAATTTCCATAATTTTATTTCCCTTTATTAACACTCGTGTGATCCTAACGAGTTATATATATATATATATGTATATATATATATATATATATATATATATATATATATATATATATATATATATATTATGATCTATAGTAAGCTTCTTAACCAACACTTAGGGAGACCTTACAATTCTCCCTCCCTTATAAAAAAATTTCGTCCTCAAAATTTAACTTACCAAATAATTCTGGATAGCGATTACGCATATCTGGTTCGGTTTCCCAGGTGGCCTCCTCCATCGTCTGATTTCCCCATAAAACCTTCACCATCTTGATCTCCTTGTTCCTTAGATTCCGGACTTGCCGATCCAGGATTTGTTTTGGTCGTTCTTCGTAGGATAGATCTGGCGTCCACTGCACTGTCTCATGCCTAATTATATGAGAAGGGTTAGAGAGGTACCTTCTAAGCATGGATACATGGAACACATTATGAACCCCCGACAGGTTAGGTGGTAGGGCAAGTCGGTATGCTCGGGTCCCAACCCGATCCAATACTTCAAATGGTCCAATATATCTCGGACTGAGTTTCCCCTTCTTCCCGAACCTCAACACCCCCTTCAGTGGAGACACCCTGAGAAATACATGGTCCCCCACCGCAAATTCCAGGTCTCTTCTTCTCAGGTCAGCATAACTCTTTTGACGGCCTTGTGCTGCCTGCATTCTATCTCGGATCTTGACCACCAAATCCACAGTATGGTTTACTATATCCGGACCCAGCACTGCCCTCTCGCCGACCTCGTCCCAATGCAAGGGTGTACGGCACTTCCTTCCATATAAGGCTTCATACGGAGCCATTCTGATCGTGGCCTGGTAACTATTATTGTAGGTAAATTCTATTAAAGGTAGTTTTGCCTCCCAGTTCCCTTTAAAGTCCATCATACATGCCCGCAACAGATCCTCCAAAATTTGGATCACCCGTTCAGACTGGCCATCTGTCTGGGGATGAAAAGCGGTGCTAAAAGTGAGTCTTGTACCCAATCCTCGATGCAAGCTTTCCCAGAATCCAGAGGTAAACTTTGGGTCTCTGTCTGACACAATCTGAATGGGGACCCCATGTAGTCGTACTACCTCCCTTATATATAGTTCTACATACTGTGTCATTGTGAAGGTGGTTTTTACTGGTAAAAAGTGAGCCGACTTGGTCAATCGATCCACAATCACCCACACAGCGTTTGATCCTCTAGGAGTGGTGGGTAACCCCACCACAAAATCCATGGCAACCTCTTTCCATTTCCAGATAGGGATCGGGAGTGGCTCCAACAATCCTGCCGGTCTCTGATGCTCGGTCTTTACTTGTTGACAGGTGAGACATTCGTGCACTACATTGACTATGTCTTTTTTCATACCCGGCCACCAATACAGTAATTGCATGTCCTTGTACATTTTTGTGCTTCCAGGATGGGTGGAGTATGGAGTATTGTGCGCTTCTTTCATGAGATCCTCTCGGAGAGTCCCTGTTCCAGGCACCCAAATGCGGCCCTTGTGACGCACCACTCCACCCATTGTTGTGTAAACAGCCTTCCCCTTTTCCTCGTCTCTCCGCTTCCATTCCGCTAACTGTTGATCCATCATTTGTCCTTCCCAAATTTGATCCAGTAAGTTTGATTTTATGGTCATTGCTGACAATCTAAGGTGATCCTCCGACGCTACCACTTCCAGACTCAACCGTTGAAATTCTGATATCTATTGCTGCTGGGTGGTTAGTTGCGACAACATTGCAGATTTGCGACTCAGTGCGTCTGCCACAACATTAGCCTTGCCCGGATGATAGCTGATACTACAGTCATAATCCTTCACCAGCTCCAGCCACCGCCTTTGTCTCATATTCAGTTCCTTTTGTGTGAAGAAATATTTCAAACTCTGGTGGTCTGTAAAAACTTCACAGCGTTCTCCATAAAGGTAAATGTCTCCAAATCTTTAATGCAAATATAACTGCCGCTAGCTCTAGATCATGGGTGGGGTAGTTTCGCTCGTGCACCTTCAACTGACGTGAGGCATACGCAATGACCTTCCCATTCTGCATCAATACAGCTCCTAGTCCGGTTTTGGATGCGTCAGTGTACACCACAAATCGTCCAGAACCGTCCGGTAATGCAAGCACTGGTGCCGTCGTCAATCTTTCTTTGAACTCCTCAAAGCTTTTCTTGCACTGACCTGTCCATTCATATCTTACCCCCTTCTTAGTTAGCGAGGTCAGCGGCAAAGCAATACGAGAGAAGTTCTGGATGAACCTCCGATAGTAACCTGCCAAACCCAAGAAACTCCGTATCTCGGAAGCAGTCTTTGGCGTATCCCAATTCCGGATTGCTTCAACCTTGGCAGGATCCACTTCTATCCCGTTCCCTGAGACGATGTGCCCTAGAAATGGAATCTGATTCAGCCAAAAGTCACACTTGCTAAATTTGGCATACAACCGATGATCCTTCAATGTCTGCAGCACCGTGATCAAATGCAAGCGATGTTCTTGGTAATTTCGAGAGTAAATTAATATATCGTCAATGAAGACGATAACAAACTGGTCCAAGTAAGAGTGAAATACCCGATTCATCAAGTCCATGAATGCTGCTGGGGCATTAGTAAGTCCAAATGGCATAACTAGGAACTCATAATGGCCGTATCGGGTTCTAAATGCTGTTTTGTGCACATCCTTCTCCTTTACCTTCATCTGGTGATACCCTGATCGCAAGTCGATTTTTGAAAACACTGTTGCTCCTTGTAACTGGTCAAACAGGTCATCGATCCTGGGCAATGGGTACTTGTTTTTGATTGTCACTCGATTCAGCTCCCGATAATCAATGCACAGACGCATAGTCTCATCTTCTTACGTACGAATAACACCGGTGCTCCCCATGGTGACACGCTTGGTCGAATGAAACCCTTGTCCAGCAATTCCTGCAACTGTTCCTTCAACTCTTTCATTTCGGTAGGCGCCAATCTGTATGGTGCTTTTGACACCGGCATAGTCCCCGGTACTAGTTCTATTCCGAACTCCACCTCCTGATTCGGAGGGAGTCCTGTAACATCCTCTGGAAACACCTCTGGGAAGTCTCGTGCTATATCCACTTCCTCCAAACTTGGTCGTCGTGCCTCCGATTTAACCGAAATGTGGACTAAAAGACCCTTACATCCCTTGCTTAGCATTCTTCGAGCTTTACACATGGAGATCATGTGGGGAATGGCCAGTTGTGAAGCTGTTTGAAAAATGAGAAGTTTTTCATTTGGTAGCTTCAACTTAACCGTCCGTTGTTTGCAATCTATGACTGCCTCATGCTGAACCAGCCAGTCCATGCCAAGGATCACATCAAACTCTGTCATTTCCAACACGATGAACCTTGCGCCCACCATATGGTTTTGCATCATCATCTGATAGTTCTTTACCATCCTGTTGCTATGCAATTCCTCCCCCGATGGTAATAAAACACTATATCCCGCAACCATTCGTTCAGGTATAATGCCCAGTTTTGTGAGATAGACCTCAGATATAAAGGAATGTGTAGCTCCGGAATCTATTAATGCATGGGCTGGAATATTGGCAACATAAATCATACCTGTGATAATAGTCGTGTCCTGATCCACCTGCTCTTGTGTCATCGCAAATACTCTCCCTTTGGTTGGCTCCCTGAGCAGTGGGCATTCCCTCGCGAAGTGTCCTGACTTCTTACACATAAAGCACGCATCTGTACCTGTTAAGCATTGCCCAGCATGAATCTTCTCGCACTTGGAACAACGAACCTTGTTTTCGACCCTGAAACCAGTGCCTTCAGCTGCTTGTGTCTTCTGAATTTGCTGACGCGGCTGTGCTTGCTTAAACGGCTGCTTTCCTGAATTCTGACCAGGAATTGTCTTCTTCTTCCCCGGCTCCTGCTGATCCCGTCCCTGAAAACTCAGTCTCTTGTTCTGAGCTTCCTTGATCATGTCATTTCTGTCTCTTTCGGACATCAGTGCCTGGTCAACGGCTTCTCGGAATGTGGTGACCCGACTCAGCCTGACATCATGGCGAATAGCCGGCCTCAAACCTTCTGTAAAGTGCTTCAGCTCCTCGACTGGTTGGCTAGTAATCATAGGTACGAAATAGCGTCCTCTCTCGAATCTCCTAACATACTCCGCCACTGACAAATCTCCCTGGCGAAGCTCCAAGAATTCCCGTGCCAGCCGTGTCCTGTTGTCAACTGTGAAATACTTTCCATAGAATACCTCCTTAAAATTAGTCCAAGTCAAAGTAGCCAGATCTACAATCAGCCGCGCACCCTCCCACCATACTCGAGAATCATCCCGGAGCATGAATATCGCACACCTGACTTTGTCCGCATCTGTGAGCTGCATGAAGTCAAATATCGTCTCTAGAGACTGAATCCATCCCTCTGCAGCGATCGGGTCCGTGGTGCCTTTAAACTCCGTCGGTCCAAGCTCCCGAAACTGCTTGTAGACCGGTTGCGTGCTAGGTGCAGAACGTCTGGGTGTGCTCCCCTACTCCCTAGCCTGCAGTATTTGTTGAATTTGTTCCCCATGAATGCGGTTCTGTTCATGTAGGAGTGCTGTAAGTCCTTCTAGGAACTGGTTGTTCTGACCACCCATCTCTCCGTTGTTGTTGTTCCTTCTCCCAACCATAACCTGTACATTTCCGATTTAATCTCTTTTATATCCCATGATTACATATCCGTATATCAATCATAGTATGACTAAGTTATCACATTAAATACAAAACTTAAATAACGTAGATCTTACAAACTTGTTGGCTGAAGTAGTCGAGTTCCTGACGAGATGGCTGACGCATGATGTCCCTTAGGAGTGTCGCTCTGATACCAACTGAAACATCCCGTAACCAACCCTCAAGTTTTTTTTTTTTATATATAGTGCATCACCCACCGAACACAAACCAAGCGTATACTTATGACACGATACCAAATCAAACATTCTGTTTTATCGAAAATAAAAACCAACATCTCTCACAAAGTATGACAAATAAAATTTCAAATCAAAACCCTTGACCTCTCCGTAGCAAAGCCCCTTCCCGTGAAGCACATAAACTCAGCACTCCTAATATCCGGACAACGCCATGCGTCCATCTCTCCTCCTCGCCTACTCCGTCCGTAGGCCCTCCGCCGTGTCCGGAGACACATCCTCACCTGTAATGTAGGCATCATGAGTCTACAACCCAGCAAGTATAATCTCATGTGATGGAACATGATATCCAAAAAGTAGTAGAGATAGGAGTTAAATAATAAAAAAACATATTTAAAAGGGTTGTATAATAGAGAAGGAAGATGCGATAAATAAAGTTCCTACACAGCTAAATAAGATGAATATGTCACATATCCGGTAACCACAATTAGAGCCAGTCAATCCAGTCCCATGATCCTAGAGGTATCTCCTAGAGAACATGCAGTCATATAGCCGAAGCTAACATAAATTCCAGTATCAGTCAAGTTTGGATGGGCCTTCCCCGGAGCTCATCCCGGGTCACCCACCCCGTACTGCTACCACATATGCACATATTCAACCATCTAGCCACATAAAACTTATTCTACCCATATCATAAACATAACAATAATTCAGATCATCATATATTGTAAACTTGTCAATTTACCATAACCATTCGTAGTTCAACCTACACATACCATAGGAGGGTTTATGAACAGAAACCGATATTAATTTGTACAAAACTGATAAATGGCAATAGGTATTAATTTGCAACAAGACTGGTAATTGGCAACTAAGCTTATATTACAAAACTAACAGCTTAAGTGAAAAGAAGTCGATACCCATGGAATGTTTCAAACCGTTTGCACACAAGAAGACCCAACAGAATCAAATCTCAAAAGAAAACTTGCTAACTAACTATTAGATCCAATAATCATCACGAAACAAAACACCTCCACTAATAAATCAACAAAGATCTTCCTACAACATTATAAGAATGAACCAACAGTACCGCAAGTTCTTCACAAATCTTCGAATCAGAACCTGTAACAACAATTTGCAACAGAGCAGTGTATTGAGTAAATTTGTCCAAAAATTTCAAAGAGGAACCCAAGCCACATAACTCACGAACCCAATTCCGAATCTTCACGAAAAAACCTCAGCCGAATCCAAAACTCCAATCAGAGCTCAAATCACACAATTACCTCTATCTGACATTAAAGCAAACAGGTAACGCACAACTCACCAACACTTGTTCATCACGAAGAAAATACACAACTCAAACTCGAACTCCAATTCATCAGACTCCAGTCAAAACTTCCAGTAGAACGCACTGTAGAATTCAACCTCATCACAACAGAAATCACTGTCGAACATTTCAGAATCATATGCGGATCGAGCTGAAGCCTTCGACCGAAACCTCCAGCAAGAACACTTCTCCTCAGAGGAGAAGTAAATCCATAGCGTCTACAAAGAACAACCAATCGAATGCTTCCACAAGAGAAAACACAATTGGAAGCATCTACAAGAGAAAAGAAAACTATCGAACGCGTCTACAAGAAAAACAAAATAGAAAATCTCCGGGAAAACAATCAGAACGTTTACAAAAAGGAACCCAATCAAAAATCCATACCAAACCTCATTTCCCTTAGGTTTTCCACGTCTCTATACCTTACGGATCTCAGATTATCACAGGCAGATACACTTGCCTCTTTCTTCTTCGTCTCGCCTCCACTTGTCCTCGCGTTGTGCCCCGTCAGCTGTGGCGCCGCCTGCGAAGCTCAGCTAGGCAACGAAATGGCTCGACGAGTGGCTCTGTCGACTCGGGAAAGATGGAAAGAAGAGAAGGGTCGGCGGAATCGGCAAGGAGATGTAATGAGGAAATGAACAGTGAGCTCTTATAGTTAGGTCATGTTCACATTAGGTAGGGGAATTAAGGTTAATCATCTCCTAATTACATAAAGTACCATATATTTTCCCTAAACTTCATTTCCTATTTCCCCCTTAATCATATTGGACAAGTACATTTAAATTCTGAAAAAACCCTCAGAATTCCTAAATTTTCATAATTTTATTTCCCTTTATTAACACTCGTGTGATCCTAACGAGTTATATATAAATATATATATATATATATATATATATATATATATATATATATATATATATATATATATATATATATATATATATATATATATATATATATATATATATATATATATATATATATATATATATATATATATATATATATATATATATATATATATATATATAATTATGATCTATAGTAAGCTTCTTAACCAACGCTTAGGGAGACCTTACAATACCGACAACAAGAATGAGCAATTTTAAAGCTTCGGGTCGTCTAGATCTCGTTGCAGCACTTCAAGATCGCCTTGTTAGCAGCTTGTAGCACAAAGGTCACTTGGTAGAAGATATGATGGTCACTTCTCGAGATGTCCTTTTATTGGACGTTTAAGGCGCCTCCAGTGCTCGCCCAAGGCGCCTCAAACCCAATTTTTATCCCGGATAGAACGCTGAGATGAGCTTCGGATCGTTGCCTCTTATCCGCCTAGAGGCGCCTTCAACGCCACTCCAAGGTGCCTCCAAGCCACGGTTCAAGGCACCTTCAGTCCCCATGAAGGCACCTCCAGCTCCTCTTCACAGCTGGCTTTGGCTTGCACCCGCGGCACCTCCAACAAAAGAAAGCAATAGTTCATGGGGAGCTACGGACAACGAGATTGACAAGGTAAGTCAGGTACGATCTCTTCCACCTGATAAGTTGTTTAAATGTATTAAATTATTAACTAAAGATTGTTGCAAACTTAAAAAAGAAAATAAAGAGTTGAAATAATTCTAGCTAAATCTTGTCCATTAGAAGAATTTGACAAAGTAAAATTTGAGAATGATATTTTGATAAAAGAAATAAAGAACTTGAAAAATCTTGCATGCTCGTATAATACACGTAGTATAAAATTTAATGGTCTAAATTGGTATTTTTATACTACAAAGGACAAATTAGAAAAATTTCTCAAAAATATATACCAAAGAAATTTCTAGTTAACCCAGTTGGAAGGAACCTATATTGGGTTCCAAAGACTTGTCTAAATTAAAGTTTAATTAGACTTAGAGCTTTCAGAAAGTACATTAAATATTTGATTTCATTATGAGGCTTTGTCTAGAAGTGGTTGATGATCCAATAACCAAGAAGGTCTAGTGCCTCACCATAGGCTGGAAGCCAATTAACGAAATAAAATATTTAATTGACTAACTGATAAAGCATTTAATTATAAGTAAAAAAATACTTTAAAAAGTTACTCTTTTTTTTTAATTTAGAAATTTTATCTTAAAAGTTTTTTTAAGTATCAGCTTTACTTTTTCCAAAATTATTTCTACAAAATTAGTTTTTGCAAACTTAGAAAAATATTGATATTTTTTTATGATATCAATATTTTTTTACTTAGAATTTTTTTCTAAAATTATTTTAAGTGCTATAAAATAGTTTTCAAAATTTTCAGAGTTTTTTAAAAACTTCCTTTTTTTTTTGAAAAATTTAACCCTTAGATTTTTTTTGGTACCCCATTTTTTATGTGATCAAAGGAGGAGAAGGGAAGATTAAGTCTAAGGGGAGGTAGTAATTTCAAATTTCACTTTTTTCACTTTAATTACAAAATTATTGTTTTTATTTTATGTTGGTTTACCCTAACTTAACTTGGGTTACTCACATCAAAAAGGGAGAGATTGTTGGTATCCCAAGGTTATTTTGATGTGATCAAATAAGTTAAGTTAGGTCCTGTTGTGTTTAACCTTGTGTCTAAGTGTGCAGGAACTTAGGAGCACAGAGAGTCGAGCAAAAGACGTAGCTAGCGAGAAGGACGGCATAGGAGAGAGCCGACGGGCTCGGTGCGTCTGAGGAACGAGGTGCTGTAAAAGAGTACGTGGGTGGACGAGAAGGAGGCGGCGGCATTCCCGAGGGACGAGAAGCCAGAACGAAATCTTGCACGAGGAGAAGGCCAAAAGTTGGGTTCGGATGAGCCCTATTCCAGATGGCCGAAATCACCCAAGCAAGCAGAGCTAGAGAGGAAGGTCCGGACTGGAAAAAGTCAACATGGTTGACTTTTCTGGTCCAGGCACTCGGAACGGAGTTTTATCTGGATCGCATTTGACCATGATCCATTGCAAAGGGGATAAAACTTTATCCCCCTCTAGGTACCTAGAACTCTTCTAGGTGGCCCGACCAAGGCTATAAATAAACCTTGGTCCAAGAAGCTCAATACAACAAGCATTCTTGCAACAACACTTGTACACATCTCAGTTTTTGTTTAACTTTTTATTTTCTGTTCTTTCACTGCTGTAAAGAGGCTTCTCCGCCTAAAGGAAAAACTAGTGCTACTATATTCCTTGGATGAACAACCTCCCCGGTTGTAACCAAGTAAAACCTCTAACCCTCTGCTTTTCAGTTTATTTATTATTTAATGCAAGTGTTCTTTAATTAAGTTATTTGTCTGAGAAAGGTATTTTTTTTTTATTTGTGCAGGGGTTATTCACCCCCCCCCCCTCCTCTAGCCGGCCACTAATGGTCCTAACAGTTGTCGGGGATTATGCGTTTAATATTAGTTGACGAACACTTGAGTTAGTCTAAATATTATCTTCTTTTTATTTTTATAAATATTTTTGCATTTTATTTTTGTATATATCTTGCACTTTCTTATTTTAATTTCTACATTTTCTTTTCTATGCTTAGCTTTTTGCATTTATTTTGATTTCCACATTCTATTTGTCTTGCAATTTAATTTCTGCACTTTGAAATTCTGCATTTGATTTGATTAAGTCTTCCTCTTGTATGAGTAGATCTAAACCTACAGGAGATTTGTTATCTCTTGATCCTGAAATGGATAGGACTTTCTGAAAAGAAAAAACTTGTAGATGCAATAAGAAGAGCAAGCAAGAACAGAAATAGAAACAAACTTCTCAAAGATTATGCAACACCTTATGCTCGAGGGCTTCGGTTTAGCATCACAAGAACATCTATTGAACCCAACAATTTTGAGATAAAGTCTGCAGTAATAACTATGGTGCAACAATATCAGTTTGGAGGAGTACCGCATGAGGATCCTAATTAGCACTTAGAGGTTTTCTATGAAATATGTGAAACCATGAAGATGAATGGAATACCTGCTGAAGCGATTAGATTGCTCTTATTTGGCTTTTCTTTAAGAGATAGAGAACAATTGTGGCTCTCTTCATTACATACAAATAACATTACATCTTGGAAATAGTGTGAGTAATTATTTTTTCATAAGTTCTACCCACCTGGCAAGACAACACATATACAGAATTTAATTGCCAGCCTCAGACTAACTGACACTGAATCTCTCTATGAAGAATGGGATAAATTTAAAAACATGATCAAATTATGCCCACACCATGGCTTAGAAAAATGGTTAGTAATCCACACATTTTATAACGAAATTAAGTATACTAAGGTATCTCTTGATTCTACGGCTGGGGGAGCACTTATGAACAAAAGTCTTGATGAAGCCAAAGAAATAATAGAAATGTGGCTCTTAATCATCATTAGCAGGCATCAGAAAGAAGTGGAAGTTCATTCCTTGGAAATCCAATTAAATTTCTAGTAAATATGACATTGATGTTTTGAGTCTAATATCGGCAAAAATGGATGCCCTAATAAAATTTTTTGAATCTACGGGGACCAATAATGTGAATGCAATTGTAGGAGTATGTGAATCATGTGGAACTACAAAACATGTACAAGAAGTTTGCCTACTTTGAGCTATTTCTGCTCTATTAGCTCAAATTGAACAATGTGATTCTATAGGCAACTTCAATACAAGGAAGAATAACTCATACTCCAACACATACAATCCAGGTTGGAATAATCACCTGGACATCTCCTACAAAAATAATCAAGATTAGGGGCAACCAATTGGTCAAAGATAAAGTTATCAACCAGGGCAACAACAAAGTTATCCACCATAACAACAACAACAACAACAAAGCTATCAACCATCCCAAACATATAAATTGCTTGAGCCGATTCTACACAGTTGGAGATGAAAAATGACCTCAAGAAACTTAATCAAAGGATGAAATATTCTAAAAAGAATATGAAAATGATTAATAGACAGGTGGAATAGATAGCTTCATCATCCTCAAGAGCACCAAGATTTTTTCGAAGAAAGTCAGATGCAAATTCTGTTGAGCATTATAATAGGATTGAGCTTCGAAGCAGACAGACCTTGGGAGATCCCCAAGTATTTGCTTCCAACAAAGGGATTGACACTCATGGAAAGCCCTCTCCTTCCTCATCTCACTTTGGAAATACTCAAGAAGAGGAGGAGAGTACCATTCAGGGTGAAGAGCTTCATCCACCAATAATTCAAAGTCAAGCAATTCCTTTTCCCCCAAAGACTTGCCAATACCAAGAAAGATGAAGAATTGGGTAAATTTTTTGGAGAAAATCAAAGCACTCTACATCAAAATTCCTATAATAGATGCATTGTATCAAATGCCAAAATTTATAAAATTTTTGAAAGACATAATGTCCAACAAAAGAAAGAAGGGAAACTATGACACTGTGCCATTGACTGAGGAGTGCAGTGCTCTACTGCTAGACACCTTGCCTCCTAAGCTTCAAGACCCAGGAAGTTTTTCTATCTCTTACAAGATAGGAACTACAATCATTAGTAGGGATTTATATGATTTGGGAGCTAGTGTTAGTCTCATTTATTTTTCAATTTGTAATAATCTGGGACTCGAAAACTTTAAGTTAACCACTATGGCATTGCAACTCACTAACCATTCATGTAGATATCCAATGAGTATCATTGAAAACGTGCTAGTGGAAGTAGGAGGTTGTATCATCCTGATGTGCGTAGATTATGTACACTTTTATACATTCTTTAATGCACATCTACTTATATTTTATTAGTATAATCTATGTTTATTGCACCCTTTTCATTATAATGTCATATTTCTACTCCTTTTGTTTGGAGATCTACTCTTTGCTTGTTTTGATTGATAGGACGTGATTTGGAGCAAATATAATGCTTAAATGGAGTCTAAAGCTTCCAAAGTGTCTAGGTCATGTGGAACTCACACGGGCATGCGAAAATCAAGTTTTTCCATGTTCTGACCGTGTGGAGGCTATGTGGGGGTTGTGTGGAGGCTGTGTGGAATCCACACGTCCGTGTGAAGGCCGTGTGGAATTTTCAACATTGCAGACTAAAACTAAAATGGCCATAACATTATGCTCGGTTGGAGTTATGGGTTTTTCATAATATCAAAATGTAGATAACTTCAAGATCTACAACTGTTATGAAGACTTCAACTAGAGAAAACTACATCTTGAATGTCTAGAATGCGTTTCTATGAGACACGGCCTTAGCACATGGCCATGTCAAATCCTACATTTTTTACACTGTACACCAAGAGTAAAATAGGCATAACTTTGTCCTCCATTGGATTTTTGGGATGTTCTTTATACCAAATTGTAGCTAACCTCAAGATATACAACTTTAATGAAGATCTCAACTCAATAATATCACGATAAGAGGTGCTAAAATGGCTTACAAAGCTAGGCTATGTGAGTCACACGGTCATGTCACCTCACCAGCACAACCAGAGCTAGGCCATGTGAGCCACGCGACCGTGCGACATTTCCAGAGAGCGAGAACAGCTAGGCCGTGTGAGCCACACGATCGTGCAGTATTTCCAGAGGTCAAAAAGCGCTAGGCCATGTGAGCCACACGACCGTGTAGCCCATCCAGAACTAAAGCAAAACATGGTCGTGTGAACCACATGGCCATGTCACTAGTCCAAAGAAGAAACAAGACATGGTCATGGGGGATACATGGTCGTGTGGACGGGCCATGTCATGACCCGTGTCTAAGCCTATAAAAGGGATTTTTCACCCCTTTTAATCCATCTTTGTCTTGGGGCTCTTCGCCATTGCTTGGGGATGGGTTCTCCCCTTTGGGGAGGCCCTAGATCTTTCATCATCACTGATTTGTCCTTCTCCGGAGTAAGGGAGCGCTTCCAAGGATGCTACGCCTCAAAAATAAGCATTCTCTTCTCTCTATCTCCATGTATTAAGTTGTAGATTGCTTTACTTATTGTCTTTGGTTGTAATTCCTTTGTAATGGAGTAGATCTCCAGATCTAGGATGTAGGAAGTAGTTGTGATGTGTTGTGATGTATGAACTATGTAATTGGACATTTTCCCATGCAATGAAGTGTTTATATAATACTCTATTGTGTATTGTTCCTTGTATATATTTGACGAAATATTTGTGAGGACAATTCATGTAGATATAAGGGATTTGTCTTTATGTTAAGGTTGCTACTAGATTGGATAACTGGGGGATCCTTGGGACAGAAGGATACCCATTCAACCAGACATATTATGCCCTTCGTGACAGAGGGCATCGATACTTATCTAATTTCTAGAGCCAAAAGATCTTAACATAGGGATTGATCCTTGTTAGAAAAATTAATTAGAGTTTATAGGGTTCTCCCAAATTAATGTAAGGAAGTGATATGAGTAATCTAAGAACATGGACTGAGGACCATGGTGACAGAAGGATAGCCCTATAATCGGACTTCCTAAATTACCTCTTCTATTTAATTACATTAATCTACCGTTAGGAAGTGACTTGTATAATCTAAGAACGTGGACCGAGGGCTCTTGTGATTGAAGGATAGCCCTATAATTGGACTTCCTAAATTACCTCTTCTACTTAATCGCGTTTGATACAGTTATGTTAGATGGGTCGAGCAAGTGAAGGAGTGATTTAAGTCTTGAAAGATAGGAGAGATATATCGCCGATCGAAAAAAGGCCGAGTGATCGCCTCTGTGCTCATATATGCTCGGTCAGGCAAAGGCCGCCCAAGCATAATGGCGTTTAGCCTTATTTATAACTGTAACGCCAGCCCTCCCTGCTACTCAGAGGGACGGGGCTACTTACTTACTTAACCATTCCAGGATACATACATATTCAAAAATTCTTTCTTATAACTTAAAGCAGCGGAAATGTCATAGAGTTATACTGGAATGTAACATAAATACAATGGTTCCTGTCAATCATAACAAAACATTATAGCAGGTCTTATTCGTCCCAGCCGAGCAACTGCCACACACACCTCCTTGCCTCTCCTGTAGCTCCCCTAGGTCATCCATCCCTTGCCTTTATCTGTGGTACAAGGAAGTAAGCTATGAGCACACGGGCTCAGTAAGATTCTTTCCTACTCACAAAAATTCGTATCTCAAGCATAATCATACAAGCATATCATCAATGAACAAATAACATAATCATCACTATGTGAGCATGGTTTCTTATCATAACATATTCTTATGAATCATGTTTCTAACATATCATAAACAAAGTAATCATATGAGGTGAACCATGGGAAGCATAACATATCATGAACATGGAAAGAAACATATCATATAAGAATGGGTGCATTATGCAAAATGCCTTTTTAAAACATATGCCATGTTGAGTGCAAAATGTCTTTATACATATCTTTTAATACTTGAACATAATATCATCATCATGAGGGCCCGGCTTGTACCACATACATACATAAATGCGCGCAATCCCTAGGACAGGGTAGCTAGCCCCGAACCTACTAGGGATCTAGACCCGTTCATAGTCCGTTGGTCCGGTGTACAAAGGAGCCCATCCCTTTTTACTAGACCCGTTCATAGTCCGTCGGTCTAGGGGCGCTTATGGAGCCCACCCTTGGTACAAGCCATACAAAGTAAAGTACATGTCATGCATATCATATCATCATAATTGCCATATCATATCATCATAAGGTCATGCTCTTGTCTTAACATGAAGAGTGCTCTTAATCCCAACTTAAGGGAAGCAACTCTTTGTTATTTTTTTATCATATCATAAGGCATGCATTCTTGGCACATGGTCATCATATAAAACCATTATCATGCTTCGTTCATAAACTTACATAGATGAGCATGCAACATGTTGAAATCTTACATGCTTGAGCACATAATCATCATAAGGATCATATCATGCATAATTCATAACATACATAATCAACATGTTACTGATCTTATCATAAAGCATGCACACTTAACATAAAACATATCATAAGCAAATTCATGGCTTGCTAAGTTTAAGTTAAAAACTTTCTTGAATTCTAAGTTATAGTCATGGCCGAAAGTTCATAACAAAAGAATACTCCAAAGCCACATACAACATGAATACTTAGCAAATCTTATAACATATCATAAGGAGTCTATGAACATACCAAGTTAGGTTTTGAGTTTCATGAACCCTAACACCTTATCATAGCCGAAACATCATAACAAAAAGTAAACTTCTAAGCAACACATGAACATAAATACTTAGCCACATTATTAACATATCATAAGGAAGTCTATGAGCATGCTAGATTAGGTTTTGAGCTATGGGAAACCCTACATTATTATCATGGCCGAAACTTCATAAGCCAAGGATGTACACTTCTAAACAACATGTAGCATGAACACCTAGCTAATTCCATCATATATCATAAAGAAGTCCATAAGTACACTAAATTAGGTTTTGGAGCTTCATGAACCCTAAGGATTCATCATGGCCGAAACTCCATCATGTAGAAAATGAACTCCTAAGCAACATATAAGTACAAGTTTCTATCCCAATTTATAACATATCATCAAGGAACCTATGAGCATACTAACTTAGGTTTTTGGGCTTCATGAACCCTAAAAATTATCATAGCCAAAACATCTTGCAACAAGAAGTGGACTTCTAATAAATCTCTTAACACGAATACTTAGCCAATTTGATAACATATCACAAGGAAACTTATAAACATGCTAAATTAGGTTTAGAGCTTTATGAAACCCTAAATCACTATCTTGGCCGAAACCTCACAACTAGGAAATAAACTTATGAACAACATGTAGACATAAATCTTTTTAGTTAAATTCATAACATATCACATGGAGGTCTATGATCATACTAAGTTAGGTTTTGAGTTTCATAACCCCTAATGTTTCCATCATGGCCGAAACTTCTTCAAGCAAAACATAGCTTCTAACAACATATGAACATGAATCTCTAACAAATTTCATAACATATCATAAATAAATCTATGAGCAAGTTAGATTAGGTTTTAAGCCTCATGAACCCTATATTTCTATCATGGCCGAACCCTTCTTCAAGCAAGAACAAAATCTCTAGATAACATATGAACATGAATCTCTAGCAACTTTTATAACACATCATAAGTAAATCTAAGAGCAAGTTAGATTAGGTTTTAAGCCTCATGAACCCTATATTTTTTATTATGGCCGAACCCTTCTTCAACAAGAACAAAATCTCTAGATAACATATGAACATGAATCTCTAGCAACTTTCATAACACATCATAAATAAACCTAAGAGCAAGTTAGATTAGGTTTTAAGCCTCATGAACCCTATATTTCTATCATGGCCGAACCCTTCTTCAAGCAAGAACAAAATCTCTAGATAACATATGAACATGAATCTCTAGCAACTTTTATAACACATCATAAGTAAATCTAAGAGCAAGTTAGATTAGGTTTTAAGCCTCATGAACCCTATATTTTTTATCATGGCCGAAACTTATAAAAAGGAGAAAATGTTAATAAACATCTCAATAAGAAGATCAAGCTTAACATCACACACATAATTTCCTTTCTAACTAAAATCATATCATAACCTATCAAGTTCATAAGCATGGTTTCTTCTCTTCTTTTATTTCAAATTCTAAGAGTTCGAGTCTTTCGAGAAAACCATAAGCAACTTGTACCACAGGTGAGGGAATACTTACATCCTTATTCGCTTAAGGAAAGAGAGATCTTGCTTGTGGAGCCTTCCTAGAGAGGGGTCTTCCTTGTTTTTGGGTTTCGGCAAGGAGAGGTAGGGGAGGCTCCTTGGTCACGGTGAGGAAGAGGAGGGAGGAGGAAGAGAAGAAAAAATGAAGTTTCTTCTTAATTTCCCCTTTTATTCATCATGAGAGGAGGAAGGGAAAATGTATTTTTCCTTCTCCTTTCTTTTACTTTTCCTTAATGAAAAGAGGAAGTAAAAAACCTCTTTTCTTTTGAGAGGGAGAGGGCAACTCTAACTTCTCCTTCTCAATGAAACAAAATATCTTTTCTTACCCTTAACTATATTGTCACTTCTTTCTTTAACAATAATTTCTCTTGGTCTATTGGTTAACACATGTATATATCTAGTAGGAGATCCAAGGTTCAAGCCTTGGTCATCTCTCTTTTTGGTTCTATTTTTATTTTTTTATTATTTTTGCAAATTCCACATAAGGCCTATTTTTATTCATGATAAAAATATCTAAAATTTTTCTAAGTACTCCATGGGTGTTACAGTCCCCCATACCTCATAAGAGTTCGCACTCGAACTTAAAATAATTCCGGATACTTCTGCTTCATATCATCTTCTCGCTCCCATGTGGCTTCTTCGAACCGTTGATTTTGCCACAAAACATTTACTAATTGTACTTCTTTGTTCCTTAGTCTTTTGATACTTCGATCCAATATCTGTACCGGTCGACTTACGTAACTTAGATCCTCTTGTACTTGTACGGTTTGCGGTTCAATCACCTGGTCCATACTCGGAATATATTTCTTTAACATCGAAACATGGAACACATTGTGGATAGCAGACATCTCCTGAGGTAGCGCTAGTTCGTAGGCCACTTTGCCCACCCTTTTCAGAACTTGATATGGGCCTACAATACGTGGGCTTAGTTTTCCTTTCTTTCCGAACCTCATCACTCCTTTCATAGGAGCTACCTTGAGAAACACTGCATCTCCGACACTGAACTCTAATGGCCTTCATCTCTTATCTGCATAACTCTTTTGTCGACTCTGAGTTGTTTCTATTCTTTTGCAGATGTTCTGTATAGCACGGGTGGTGTTGTCAATAAATTCTGTTTGAACTCCCATCTCCTTCTTTTCACCACCCTCGTACCAGCATATAGGGGACCTACATTTCCTTCCATACAGGGCCTCGTAGGGTGTCATTCCAATAGTAGCTTGATAACTATTGTTGTAGGCAAATTCCGCTAAACTTAAATATCGACACCAACTCCCTTTGAAATCTAAGGCGCAAGCCCGTAGCATGTCTTCTAGTACTTGATTTACCCTTTCTGTTTGTCCGTCCGTCTGGGGGTGGAAGGCAGTGCTGAACAATAGCTTGGTGCCAAGGGCTTTTTGAACACATTCCCAGAAATGTGAAACAAAACGACCATCTCGGTCAGAAATAATGGTCTTAGGAATCCCATGTAATATGACAATTTCTTTGACGTATAATTGAGCTAATTGCTCAACAGAATAGGTCATCTTAATTGCTAGAAAGTGGCTAGATTTTGTCAATCTGTCCACAATTACCCATATAGCATTGTAGCCATTTGTTATCTTGGGTAAACCCGAGATGAAATCCATAGATATATCTTCCCATTTCCATTCTGGAATTCGGATTGGCTGCAGTAATCCTCCAAGTCTCTGGTGTTCTGCTTTAACCTGCTGGCAAGTCAAACAGGTACTGACATACTGAGCCACATCTCTTTTCATACCGGACCACCAGAATTTCTTTTTCAGATCTTGGTACATCTTAGTGGAACCCGGATGCATCACGTAGGGTGTTGTATGGGCTTCTTCCAGTATTTTCTTTCGCAGCTCGGGATCCTCAGGGATACATATGTTAGAGTGTATACTAAAAACCTAGCTTTTGGTATAAACATTAATCTAGAAATAAGAATCGCATTGGTCAAATGTCTACATTTATGATAAATGTAGTTGCTCAATTAATTTATATTGTAGATAACATGGTGTGTGGTGTCACATACAGAAGATCATGTTATCGGTTCCTTATAAATTATAAACAGTAGCTCACGACCAAGATGGAAAGGAACAAACCATTAGAAGGTCGTAGTGTGATTAGGTATTAGTTTATCTTAACTATATGATTACACTAGTACACTTAGAGTGTATTGAGTAGGACCATTTGAGGTCGTTCCTTTTATACTGACTTTATAAAAGAATAAAGACCTCAGTTATTATGGAAGTGTGTGCTCTTAATCCTAATATAATAACAAGCACATATATTTGATATTTATTTCTTTAATTTATCAATGGGTGAGATTTAGTTCGATAAATCAATAAACCCGATAAGTTGGGAAATGGTATCACTTATAGTGTGTGTTGTTGATTATAGAAGGAAACGGTGTCCTAGAGATACTAGGTTGATAATGTCCTCAAGAGGAGCTCATAAAGATTGTCATGTTAAACCCTGCAGGTGGACTTAGTCCGACATGATAATAAGGTTGAGTGGTACTACTCTTGGACTTAGATATTAATTAAATGAGTTGTCAGTAACTCACTTAATTAGTGGACATTCGATATCTTAAACACAGGGAGACTAACAAGCTCATAATAAGAAGGAGCCCAAAATGTAATTTGGGATTGGTGCGGTAGTTCAATAATAGTTCTTTAGTGGAATGAATTATTATTGATGAAATTAAGTTATGTGTTCGGGGCGAACACGGGATGCTTAATTTCATCGGGAGACCAAAACCAATTCCTCCTCTCGGTCCCTATCGTAGCCTCTAGTATATAGAGATTTATACCCACCACATACCCACCTTCTTACCCATCCAATGGGGCCGGCCAAGCTAGCTTGGAACCCAAGCTAGGGCCGGCCAAGATCAAGTGGATGAGTCATGTAGGTGGCCGGCCAAAGCTTGGGTCCCAAGCTTAGGTGGCCGGCCACTAGAATATTAAAAGGATTTTTATTAAAATTATTTCTTATGTGGATATCATGATTTTTAAAGAGAGTTTAAAAATTAAAAATTTCCTTTTATAACTTTCTACAAAAGATTAAGAGAAGAGATTAATCTCTTTCCTTATTTGTAGATTAAAAGGATTGTTTTAATTTTTTGTAAAAACTTTCCTTATTTGTAAATCATCTACATGTTTAAAAGAGAGTTTAAAATTTGAAATCTTTCCTTATTTGTTGACTAAAGGAGGATTTTAAATTTTAAGAAAACTTTCCTTTTAACCATCTTTATGATTTAAAAGAAAGTTTAAAAATTAATAATTCTCTTTTATTAGTTTCTACAAAAGATTGAGAAAAGATTTGATATCTTTCCTTATTTGTAGATTAAAAGAGATTTTAATTTTTAGAGATAACTTTATTTTTATCCACATGTTTAAAAGAAAGATTTTAATTTATTAAATTTTCTTTTTATAAACCAATAATGAAGGGATTAAATTATTGGAGAAATTTTATAAATTTCTGGAGACAAATTAGGAAGTTTTAATTAATTAAAACTCTCCTTGTTTGTAGCTTTGGTGTGGTCGGCCATGTAAATTGAGAAAAGGAAAATTATTTTTAATTAAATAAATTTTTCCTTTTCATGGCAAAAGAATTAAGGAAGTTTTTAATTAAATTTCCTTATTTGCCAAAACCAAGGATTATAAAAGAGGGGGTAGAGAAGGCTTCATGGTGAACAACCTCTATTATTTCTCTCCCTCTTTTCCTTGGTGTTGTGGCCGGCCAACCTCTCTTCTTCTCTTCCTCTTGGTGGTGGCCGAACCTTCTCTATTTGCTTGGAGCTCTTGTGGTGGTCGGATACTACTAGGAGAAGAAGAAGAAGAAGGAGAGAAAGCTTGTATCCCTTGGAGCTTGGTTGGTGGAAAGATCTTCATCTTTGGGAAGCTTTGTGTGGCCGAAACTTGATAGAAGGAGAAGAAGGTGGCTGGTGGATTCTCATCTCGGAAGATCGTTGCCCACACAACGTCCGAGGTTAGAAGAGGAATACGGTAGAAGATCAAGAGGTCTTTCTAAAAGGTATAACTAGTATTTTTCTTTCCGCATCATACTAGTTATTTTTGGAAATAATACCAAATACAAGAGGCTTACGATTCTAGTATTTCGAATATATTTTTCGAAGTTGTGTTCTTTTGTTTTATTTTTCCTTGTGATTTGATTGTTCTTTTCGGTTAACCTAAAGTTATTTTAGGAAATTAAATATTAGATTTCTATAAAAGGTTTTGTCTAGTCGGTGGTGGTTGCTCCCATATCCAAGAAGGTCATGTGCCTCGCCACGTCAGTACTGGGAACCAATTATGGAAATTAATATTTAATGGAATTAATAACTTAAGGTGATTTGGGTTGAACGTGTTAAGTTCCGCAGGAGATCCAAGTCAAAACCTAAAAGAACAAATAGATTAAGTTTTGGATCAAACGTGTTAAGTTCCGCAGGCGATCCAAAATTTAATTTAAAAGAACACATGGTAGCTAGGAAAAGGTTCAGACCTTTGTACAAAATTTTTGTATAGTGGAACCTCTAGGCTTTCCGAGTAGCAACCAACAATTGGTATCAGAGCTAGGGTTTTGCCTCTGTGTATTTGGTATTAGTTTAATTATGCACATGTCATGCATAATTTAGGCAGGTTAATAGTAGGATGTGCTAACTTTGTGGATGCAGGATCCAACTATTATGGCTTATAGTTATTATGTGTGTGATTGGACCCTTGGACATGTCAAGGGCATTTATATGTGTGTGCATGATTGTATTTTAAAATACAGCAGGAGCTGTATTTAGTTTTATTAGGATTTTATTTTGATCTAGATACATGTACATTCCTTTTATGGAATATAGGATCAAAAATGTAAAATTCTATTTATGTCGCGGATCGAATCTTGCAAAGCGTGGAACCTTCTAAGGACCAGAGGCGCAGCGGAACTAGGAGCAAGATGGATGCGACGGCTAGGCAGTGGCCAAATATGGCAGAAGCTTGGGATGACAACACATGGAGGACAACTAGAGATAAAAGCCATAATAGTTGAAAATTAGATTTTCTATTTATTGCTTTTATATTGTGTTGTGTGTGCATGTTGGTTTACATATTTAGTAGGCTAGCATAGTTAAAATTCCTCATTTATAAATAACTAAGTGGGAGAGGGATTTTTAAGTAAATCCCATGGTCTCCATTACTGGTTTGTAAGTGATGCAAACAAGCTTGCGCGTTGGCTCTGAGTGCCTTCCTCCATAACGGATGAGCTTGTTTGCGGATCACTAGAACAGACTTCCATTTTTGGATGACTATAGGAAGTTAATTAAGAGCGTGTGATCTTCCCCAACGGAAGGGGCATAATCTTATTAATGGACTTAGTGTCAAGTAATGGTATACACTTAGACACATTTAATAGTATCCTCCCCAACGGAGTCACTACTATCACTTGTGTGACCAAAGGGAAACCAACTATTGATTTGTCATAAAATTAGATTGACAATATAATAAAATTAATAAACCCCTCTTACAAATGTTTGAATTTGTATACGTCCACACTAACGTGGCATACAAGATTCATGGTGTTTGAGGTAATTTTATTTGTCAAAAAGTTATATTGACAAGATAGTCAATGGGTAAAACCCTCCTCTTACAAATGATGAATTTGTATACGTCCACACTAACGTGGCATGCAAAATTCACGGTGTTTGAGGTGTTAGTGAATTTAAATAATATTGTTTGAGGAATCAATGTTATTTTAAATTCAAAGAGTTTTGACCAAATATTTGATCAAAGACAGATCGACTATTAATTTTATTCGTCATAAAGTAAAGTTGACGAGATAATAAAATTAATGAATAAAATCTCCTCTTCGATTTTGTATACACAAAATTCATGGAGATTTTAAGGAGTTGATCTTGACCAAATATTTTTGTGATTCTTAGGATGTTTGTCAATCCCCAGTAGTCATACTATAGAAAAGACTTAGTAGTCCCAATTGTAATGATTGGAAATAGGACTTGGACATTAAGGTAGACTATCTTCTAAGACTAAGAACAGTTTAGGTGTATTTAATTCATTAGTTGAAACATGTCTAGTGGTGTTATCTACCAGAACCTGGAGTGTAGATACAAGATGCCATTAATCATGTCTGCAATTCATTGCAGGGTTCCAGGAAACCCGACAACTAAATGAAAGGTAAATCACCGTCCACATGGGTACTACTGTAAAAGTGGTAGCTGTTGCAGTGGGAGATGTTTATCCTTTGATAAGAATAAAATATGGATTTTAAGTAATTGTCTTTACGTACCAAGTTTAGAAAGAACCTGATTTCAGTTTCTAAACTATTATAGATATTGTGTCTATTTTGATAACAAAGTTGTTATCAAGAAAAATAGGGAAGTTATCTATTCTGGTATGATGGTTGACAATTTATAATCCAATAACTCCCACGATGCAACAAATGGAAATTAGTAACACATCTTCTAATTTTAAGAGAAAGCAACCTTCGGAATTGAACCAATTATATCTTTGGCATCTAAAGCTAAGTTATACTTGAGTAGGATTCATTGGTAGCTGATGAACTTTTGGGTTCATTGGTAGTGGAAATCTTTCCAACCTGCGAGTCTTACTTGGAAGGAAAATAACCAAGAAGCTTTTAAGTCCAAGGGGTATGGAGTAAAAGATATGTTGAAATCGGTTCATTCTGATTTGTGTGATCCTATGACTATCCAGACAAGAGGTAGTATTGAATATTTTGTCTAATTTATAGACAACTATTCAAGATACAAATAAATTTACTTAATGTACCGCAAGACTAAGTACTTTGATTAGTTCAAAGAGTACAAGGTTGATGCGGAGGAATAAAGTACAAAGTCACTATGGAAGATCGTAGTGGCAAGTACCTTTTGAGAGATTTTAGGAGTCACTTATCAGAAGTTGGATTTCAATCCTAACTAACTGCATCTGGTACACCCCAACAGAATGGTGTAGTAGAAAGAAGGAAAAGAACTCTTATGGAATAATTAGATAGATGATGAGTTATTAAGAAAATTACCAAATTTGTTTTAAGGATAAACTCTGAAAATGAAAGTGAACATAGTGCCTTCCAAGTCATAACTCTCTACTCATATAGAATTGCTGAATAGGCATAAGCCTATTTTGAAGCATATTCGGATTCAGGTAATCCAGCATATATGTTAAAGAGAGATAATGATAAGTTGGATAGGAGTTCACTTGTTTGTAAGTTATCCTAGATAAACAAAAGTAGGTTTCTAGTCTTAAAAATCAGAAGGTCATTGATAACATCAATGACTGATTTTTAGAAAAGGACTATATAATGAACCACATGCTCATAAGTAAATTTGTTCTTAAGAAAATAATAAAAGACATGTCTAATCTAGTACCAACTGTACAAGATGAGATACCACAAGAAAACTGTAACACGTATCACAAATGATACACAATTGCAGAAAATGCCTTGTCGTAGTGGGAGGGTTGTTAAGCAACCTTAAAAGATTCATGTTTTGGGAGAGTTTTTGAACTCGATCCCTGAAGGACATGAACCTGATCTCCGGACATATGACGAAGCACTCCAAGATAAATATGAATCATCTTGGCAAAGAGTAATGAATAATAGAATTAGAATATATGTATTCTAATAAAATCTGGAAGCTTGTAGAACCACCAAGTGGTGTAAAAGCCTTTGGGTGTAAAAGGTCTATAATAGAAAAAGAGGGATAGACAGGAAGGTAGAAACCTTCAAAGCAAGGCTTGATGAAAAAGGAAACCTTTTTCACTGGTAGCCATGCTTAAGTCTATCCGGATTCTTTTATCTATTTGGCAAGTGGATGACAAGACAACATTCCTTAATGGAAGTCTTGAAGAAAGCATCCATATAAAGCAACCAGAAGGGTTCATTGCAAAGTGCTAAGAGCATCTTGTGTGCAAGCTCAATCAGTCTATGGACTGATACAAAGCTTCAAGGTCTTGGAACATCCAGTTTATCAAAGTAATCCACACCTATGGATTTATTGAGTAAACGGATAATGTTTTGTGTAAACAAAAGATGTGATGGAAACGTGGTGGTATTTCTTGTACTATACGTAGATAACATTTTTGGTAGTTGGAAACAATATCAAAATGTTGTCAGAAGTAGGGGTATGGTTGTCCAAATAATTCGATATAAAGGACTTGGGAGAATGTATATATTTTTAAGATCAAAGTAATAAGGGATCACAAGAAAAAAATATATTTATTCCAAGCTTGGTACATCGGAAAAATCCTTGCTCATTTTAAGCATGCAAAACTCCTCAAAAGGTTTCTTACCTTTTAAGCATGGAGTGTCTTTATCTAAAGAGATGTCTCCGATGACATTAAAGGAGATTGAGGACATGTAGGCAGTTCTTTATACTTCGGCAGTTAGACAACCTAATGTATGCTATGCACGAGATCTGAAATTTGTTTTGCCAAGGGCATAGTTAGCAGATATCAAAGTAACCCTTGACAAGGACATTGGACTGCAGTAAAGCATATATTAAAGTACCTTAGAGGCGCTAAAGATTATATGCTAGCTTACAAGGCAGTTAATTTGGTCCTAGTGGGTTGCATGGATTTTGGCTTCCAATCGGATAGGGATAATAATAAGTCAACCTCGGGGTTTTGTGATTACTTTAGGAGGTATAGTCATAACTATGGAAGAGTGATAAGCATAGGTGTTTTTCTGGACTCCACCATAGAAGCTTAGGATATGGCAAGCCTCTGAGGTAGCCATAAAAGCTGAATGACTCAATAACCTCAAGATAGACTTAGATATGATTTCTGGTTTGTCCAAAGATTGTTACAATTTAATGTAATAATGTTGGTGCAGTATCAAACTCGAAGAAACCATAAGTCTATAAGGCAAGTAAACACAATAGAGCACCACCCAATACGAGAAATCGTATAAACGAGGAGAAGTTGTTGCTGCCTAGATTGCATCAGGTGATGACCTATAGATCTTTTCACTAAGGTCCTTAAGGCAAGAGCTTTTGATGGACATGTTGAAGGGTTGGGAATCAGATGTATGGAAGCAGATATGGCAGCTTAGTCTTTTAGTATAAGTGGGAGATTGTTAGAGTGTATACTAAAAGCCTAGCTTTTGGTATAAACATTAATCTAGAAATAAGAATCGCATTGGTCAAATGTCTACATTTATGATAAATGTAGTTGCTCAATTAATTTATATTGTAGATAACATGGTGTGTGGTGTCACATACAGAAGATCATGTTATCGGTTCCTTATAAATTATAAACAGTAGCTCACGACCAAGATGGAAAGGAACAAACCATTAGAAGGTCGTAGTGTGATTAGGTATTAGTTTATCTTAACTATATGATTACACTAGTACACTTAGAGTGTATTGAGTAGGACCATTTGAGGTCGTTCCTTTTATACTGACTTTATAAAAGAATAAAGACCTCAGTTATTATGGAAGTGTGTGCTCTTAATCCTAATATAATAACAAGCACATATATTTGATATTTATTTCTTTAATTTATCAATGGGTGAGATTTAGTTCGATAAATCAATAAACCCGATAAGTTGGGAAATGGTATCACTTATAGTGTGTGTTGTTGATTATAGAAGGAAACTGTGTCCTAGAGATACTAGGTTGATAATGTCCTCAAGAGGAGCTCATAAGGATTGTCATGTTAAACCCTGTAGGTGGACTTAGTCCGACATGATAATAAGGTTGAGTGGTACTACTCTTGGACTTAGATATTAATTAAATGAGTTGTCAGTAACTCACTTAATTAGTGGACATTCGATATCTTAAACACAGGGAGACTAACAAGCTCATAATAAGAAGGAGCCCAAAATGTAATTTGGGATTGGTGCGGTCGTTCAATAATAGTTCTTTAGTGGAATGAATTATTATTGATGAAATTAAGTTATGTGTTCGGGGACGGGATGCTTAATTTCATCGGAGACCAAAACCAATTCCTCCTCTCGGTCCCTATCGTAGCCTCTAGTATATAGAGATTTATACCCACCGCATACCCACCTTCTTACCCATCCAATGGGGCCGGCCAAGCTAGCTTGGAACCCAAGCTAGGGCCGGCCAAGATCAAGTGGATGAGTCATGTAGGTGGCCGGCCAAAGCTTGGGTCCCAAGCTTAGGTGGCCGGCCACTAGAATATTAAAAGGATTTTTATTAAAATTATTTCTTATGTGGATATCATGATTTTAAAGAGAGTTTAAAAATTAAAAATTTCCTTTTATAACTTTCTACAAAAGATTAAGAGAAGAGATTAATCTCTTTCCTTATTTGTAGATTAAAAGGATTGTTTTAATTTTTGGTAAAAACTTTCCTTATTTGTAAATCATCTACATGTTTAAAAGAGAGTTTAAAATTTGAAATCTTTCCTTATTTGTTGATTAAAGGAGGATTTTAAATTTTAATAAAACTTTCCTTTTAACCATCTTTATGATTTAAAAGAAAGTTTAAAAATTAATAATTCTCTTTTATTAGTTTCTACAAAAGATTGAGAAAAGATTTGATATCTTTCCTTATTTGTAGATTAAAAGAGATTTTAGTTTTTAGAGATAACTTTATTTTTATCCACATGTTTAAAAGAAAGATTTTAATTTATTAAATTTCCTTTTTATAAACCAATCATGAAGGGATTAAATTATTGGAGAAATTTTATAAATTTCCGGAGACAAATTAGGAAGTTTTAATTAATTAAATTTCCTTGTAGCTTTGTATAATGGCCGGCATGTAAATTGAGAAAAGGAAAATTATTTTTAATTAAATAAATTTTTCCTTTTCATGGCAAAAGAATTAAGGAAGTTTTTAATTAAATTTCCTTATTTGCCAAAACCAAGGATTATAAAAGAGGGGGTAGAGAAGGCTTCATGGTGAACAACCTCTATTATTTCTCTCCCTCTTTTCCTTGGTGTTGTGGCCGGCTAACCTCTCTTCTTCTCTTCCTCTTGGTGGTGGCCGAACCTTCTCTATTTGCTTGGAGCTCTTGTGGTGGCCGGATACTACTTGGAGAAGAAGAAGAAGAAGGAGAGAAAGCTTGTATCCCTTGGAGCTTGGTTGGTGGAAAAAGATCTTCATCTTTTGGAAGCTTTGTGCTTGGCCGAAACTTGAAGAAAGGAGAAGAAGGTGCTTTGGTGGATTCTCATCTCGGAAGATCGTTGCCCACACAACGTCCGAGGTTAGAAGAGGAATACGGTAGAAGATCAAGAGTCTTTCTAAAAGGTATAACTAGTATTTTTTCTTTCCGCATCATACTAGTTATTTTTGGAAATAATACCAAATACAAGAGGCTTACGATTCTAGTATTTCGAATATGTTTTTCGAAGTTGTGTTCTTTTGTTTTATTTTTCCTTGTGATTTGATTGTTCTTTTCGGTTAACCTAAAGTTATTTTAGGAAATTAAATATTAGATTTCTATAAAAGGTTTTGTCTAGTCGGTGGTGGTTGCTCCCATATCCAAGAAGGTCATGTGCCTCGCCACGTCAGTACTGGGAACCAATTATGGAAATTAATATTTAATGGAATTAATAACTTAAGGTGATTTGGGTTGAACGTGTTAAGTTCCGCAGGAGATCCAAGTCAAAACCTAAAAGAACAAATAGATTAAGTTTTGGATCAAACGTGTTAAGTTCCGCAGGCGATCCAAAATTTAATTTAAAAGAACACATGGTAGCTAGGAAAAGGTTCAGACCTTTGTACAAAATTTTTGTATAGTGGAACCTCTAGGCTTTCCGAGTAGCAACCAACAACATAATCGGTCCTTGAGGTATAATATTCCACTATCTGCGATACGGAACCCGTCATTCTTTCCCTCTAAGGTTTCTTGCTTAATTCTTTGGAGACTTTGGTCACTAGTTTGCTTCTCTAATATATTATCGAACAATGTCGGTGCTAAGGTCAAAGTGGAGAGTTGTCCGGACATGTTTTCGACCCAGCGACGCGTAATGTTCCTCGGCTTCTCAAAAATTTTGACTATTGATTCGCCTTCAGTATTAGATAATACTTTAGTATACTGACTAAAGTTAGGCAGCTGACCTGTGACGACTGTGGAAGCATTGGCCGCATCCTCCTTGGTGATGGAGAAAATTCTGGCATCCGTCGCTACTAGCGATGCTTCCAGCCTCCCTTGACTTATCTGCGGGCCTTCTATTGCAGCTTGCATCATCTGTAGATGTGGAAGCACTCCTTTATTCTGAACCTGCGGAGGGATAGATGTTTGGATCTGAGTAGGGCAGTTCTGAGCCATGTGTCCTTCCATTCCACAGTTGTAGCATCTGTTTGTACCTATACGGCATACCCCTGGGTGCTTCTTTCCGCAAGTAGTACACTGGGGGAACATGAGTTGCTTGCTGGCTGGACCACTCTTGGATTCACCCCATTGCTTCCTCTTGCTACTATGATTTCCTTTCCAGCTGGTTCGGTTACTTTGTGATTTCTGTCCCCCTGACTGAGTCTGATTCTTGCCCTCATTCATTGCCTTCTGATAGTGTTCCGTGATTAGGGCGCTGCTGATTAATTCTTCGGCGGTCTGCGGTTTATTAACTCCGCCGGCTACGTTTAAGGCTATCTCAGGTCTGAGCATCTTCAGCATAAGTCTGACTCTTTCTCTCTCTGTACTGACCAACTCTGGGCACAGCCGTGCTAAGCGGTTGAATTTCTTAACGGCTTCATTAATAGATAGATCACCTTGCCGGAACTCTGTGAATTCATCATAGTGTTTATTTGTGACGCGCATATGGAAAAATTCTTTGAAAAATTCTATTTCGAAGTATGTCCACATCATCTGATTACTTGTCTTTTTGTCTTTACTCTGTCCCACCACATTCTGGCATCTCCAGTAAGACAGAATGATGCACATTTAACCTTCTCGTGTTCAGGCCAATCCAGTAACTCTACTATGCTTTCCACCGTCTTGAACCAGGCCTGTGCGTCCCATGGTTCACAGTTTCCGGAGAAAGTTTCTGGCTTCAGTCTCTGCCATTGTATCAAATATGCCTCCTGACGAACCACTGGAGCTGGGCCTACCGGTGGTGCAGGTGCTGGTGGTACTGGAACAGCTGTAGGTATTACTGGTACTACATTCTGGTGTCCTGGTGGAGTAACAGGATTTCCTTGTTGATTTAGCAGAGCAGTGATCATTTGCTGCTGTTCCGTAACTTGACGCTGGAGCTCGGTAACTACATGCATCAAATCAGGTGGAGGCTCTGTTTCCTCTGCTCTGGTATTACGTCTTCTAGCCATTCTTATCTTCATTAATGACAACATAGCTAGCGTAAGTTATTAACATTCCTAACTGGACTAACGAAAGGTCTGTTGGAACCCCGAGGTATTTTGATGTGATCAAACAAGTTAAGCTAGGTCCTGTTGTGTTTAACTCTGTGTCTAAGTGTGCAGGAGCTTAGGAACACAGGAAGTCGAGCGGAAGACGCGGCTAGCGAGAAGGACGGCACGGGAGAGAGCCGACGGGCTCGGTGCGTCCGAGGGACGAGGTGTCCGCGGAAGAGTACACCGGTGGACGAGAAGAGCGTGCGCGGCGCTCGAGGGACGAGAAACCGGGAAGGAAGGCTGCTCGAGGAGAAGGCCGGAACATGGGTTCGGGTGAGCCCTATTCCGGATGGCCAAGATCACCCAAGCTAGTGGAGCCGGAACAGAAGATCCGGACCGAGACGAGCTGAACCGAAGCGGAGCGACCAGACGGAAAAAGTCAACCAGAGTTGACTTTTGGGGTCCGGGGCGCCCGGAACCATCCGGGGCGCCCGGACCCCTCCGGGGCGCCCGGAATGAGGTTTTTGACCAGATCGAGTCAAACTCGATCTGAACGTTGGGGGATAAAGTTTTATCCCCCCAGGGCGCCCGGAACCCTTCCAGGCGCCCCGACCAAGGCTATAAATATAGCCTTGGTCCAGAAGCAAATCAATTAATCAGAACGACGAACTTGTAATCAACTTCTGTGTGCTTTACTTTTCTTCTTGTACGTTCAACGCTGTAAGAGGCTACTCCGCCCAGAGGAGAATCAGATAGTGCGCTTTCTTTGCCTTGGATTAGCAATCCTCTGATTGCAAACCAAGTAATTCCTCTGTGTCTATTTTCTGTTTTAATTAGTCTCTGCTTTTTTAATTACAAGTTCTTTTAAGTTAGTTGAATATCCGAGAAGGGTTTTTGTTTTATTTTGTAGGGCAATTCACCCCTCCCCTCTTGCCGGCCTCCAAAGGGACCTACAAGTGGTATCAGAGCCAGGACGCTTCAGGAGGACTAACCGCCGATCGAAGCAACAAAGATGGCCGGACCAAGCATCGTTCCACCAAAATTCGAGGGGAACTTCACAGACTGGAAGCGTCGTATGGAGGTATTTCTAAAAACCGAGATTGAAATTTATTTCATTATGAAATATGGTTTTGTAGCTCCAACAAATCAGAACGGTGAAGAAAAAGAAGAAAGCAATTGGACAAAAAAAGAGCAGAATGAGTTCGTAGCAAACAGCCGTGCGGAACATCACCTGCTAAGTGTATTACCGCCTCAGGAAGTAAACCGCATCGGAAGCTACTCATCAGCTAAAGAACTTTGGAATAAGTTTCTAGAACTCCACGAAGGCACATCCGAAGCGAAGCTCGCTAGAAGGGACATCCTCCGAAACAAACTAATGAACATCCGCTTGGAGAAAGGTGAGAAAGTAGTCGGTCTACATGCAAAGGTAAAAGAACTAGTTACTGGTCTCAAGAACCTCGGTGAAAAGGTAACAAATCGGGACGCCTTACGCTACGCACTCAACGCCTTTCCCAGAACTCCAGAGTGGACGTCAATAATCGACGCCTACTACATCTCAAAGGACCTGGAGGTAAGTACATTAGAGGAATGTTTTTCCACTCTTGAATTACACGAAACTAGATGTGCAGGAACGACAAAGGATACAACCCAGACTATAGCGCTGAACACAACTCAGAAGGATGAACTCGAGTCAGACTCCGAAGACGATCAAGAAGCGCACATGGTAAGAAATTTTAAAAAATTCTTTAGGTCTAATAAATTTAAAATGCAGAATAAAAAGAATCAAAAAGGAGGAAGAAAGGTGCGATGCTACCAGTGTCAGAAGGAGGGACACATAAGAGAAGACTGCCCAGAACTCAAAAAGGACAAAAGGAAGTCTCCCAAGAAACACAACCTAAAAGCAACTTGGGATGACACTTCTTCATCTGAATCAGAAGCTCAAGAATACGCCGGGATAGCACTGATGGCAAGCTACGATGGACAAAGTATATCAGAATCGAGCAACGATGAAGAGGGAGCGACCTCGGATGAAGGCAGCGAAGCAGGGGGAGATTCAGGCTTTAAGTCTGACATGGTAAGTGAGGTATGCCTCTTACCCCCTGATCAACTTTACTCTGGCATTAAGGCAATGACTAAATCCATGTATAAATTAGAAAAAGAAAATGCCAAATTAAAAAATGAAATTTTGGAAACAAAAGGAATTTTAGCAAAATCATGTCTTATAGAGGATTTTGATAGATTGAAAATTGAAAATGAAAAACTAAAAGAAGAAATAGAAAGATTGAAAAAATATAAAAGTTCAAATATTTCTACTTTTAGAAATTATAGAGGTTTAAATTGGTACTATAGATTTCATCAAAGTCAAATTAGAAATATATCAAAAATCTATGTACCTAGGAAACACTTGGTTAACCCTGTAGGTAGGAACCTCTACTGGGTTCCAAAAACCTGTTTAATTTAAAATTAGACTAAGCATTTTCAGCAAGGAAATTAAACGACTAATTTCATTATAAGGCTTTGTCTAAGGAAGTGGTTGTTGCTCCAATAACCAAGAAGGCCTAGTGCCTCGCCACGACCTGGAAGACAAGTATCGAAATGAAAAGTTTAATTGACTAACTGAAAAAGCATTAATTTAACTTACCTAATGCTTTAAAAGAGTTATTCAATTTGTGTTAGAAAATATTTAAAATTAATTTAAAAAAAATTAAAATTAAAATAATTTTTTTTAATTGACTTAGAAAATTTCTGAAAATTATTGACTTAGATATTTTTTTAAATTAACTTATAAATTTTTCTATGAATATTGGCTTAGACATTTTCCTTTGAAAATTGTCTTAGAAATCTTTTATGAAACTAAATAAAAGATATTCTGAATATTGACTTAGATTTTTTTAAAACTAAATATTCTCTTGTGAAACATTGCCTTAGAAAGTTTTATGAAAATTCACTTAAATTTTTTTTACCTTAGACTTGTTTAAAGAACCCCTATTTTTAATGTGATCAAAGGGGGAGAAGTATGTTAAGTCTAGGGAGAGGTAGATAAACTTTTTATGAAATATCTTAACTTGTTTTTATTACCCCTATTACAAATAAATTGTTTTTATTGCATAAATGTTACCCTAGCTTAACTTGGGTTGCTCACATCAAAAAGGGGGAGATTGTTGGAACCCCGAGGTATTTTGATGTGATCAAACAAGTTAAGCTAGGTCCTGTTGTGTTTAACTCTGTGTCTAAGTGTGCAGGAGCTTAGGAACACAGGAAGTCGAGCGGAAGACGCGGCTAGCGAGAAGGACGGCACGGGAGAGAGCCGACGGGCTCGGTGCGTCCGAGGGACGAGGTGTCCGCGGAAGAGTACACCGGTGGACGAGAAGAGCGTGCGCGGCGCTCGAGGGACGAGAAACCGGGAAGGAAGGCTGCTCGAGGAGAAGGCCGGAACATGGGTTCGGGTGAGCCCTATTCCGGATGGCCAAGATCACCCAAGCTAGTGGAGCCGGAACAGAAGATCCGGACCGAGACGAGCTGAACCGAAGCAGAGCGACCGGACGGAAAAAGTCAACCAGAGTTGACTTTTGGGGTCCGGGGCGCCCGGAACCATCCGGGGCGCCCGGAATGTGGCTTTTGACCAGATCGAGTCAAACTCGATCTGAACGTTGGGGGATAAAGTTTTATCCCCCCAGGGCGCCCGGAACCCTTCCAGGCGCCCCGACCAAGGCTATAAATATAGCCTTGGTCCAGAAGCAAATCAATTAATCAGAACGACGAACTTGTAATCAACTTCTGTGTGCTTTACTTTTCTTCTTGTACGTTCAACGCTGTAAGAGGCTACTCCGCCCAGAGGAGAATCAGATAGTGCGCTTTCTTTGCCTTGGATTAGCAATCCTCTGATTGCAAACCAAGTAATTCCTCTGTGTCTATTTTCTGTTTTAATTTGTCTCTGCTTTTTTAATTACAAGTTCTTTTAAGTTAGTTGAATATCCGAGAAGGGTTTTTGTTTTATTTTGTAGGGCAATTCACCCCTCCCCTCTTGCCGGCCTCCAAAGGGACCTACAAGGTCAATGTCATTTCTAATTAGTTGTAAGTTTGTTGTGTTATTATCATCCCTAACCTACCATCATGCAACCTAAACTAAAATTTTGACTTAAAAGAATAAGTAATCATGCATACTATTAGAGTACCATAATAAAAATAATTAAATAAACTGAGCATAAACATTATGAATAAAATAAATAAATAGCTGAGCATAAGCAAAAAAGAAATAACTAAATAAACTGAGCATGAGCATCATAAAATAAGTAAATAAACTGAGCATAAGTGTCATAAAGAAATAAACAGATAAACTGAGCATAGACATAGAAGAAATAATTAGACTGAGCATAAGCATTGTAACGAAATCTTACTAAGCATAAAAATAATTTCTTACTTGGAGCTGCAGAAAGAGACTCGGTGTGTGTGCAGTGGAAAGGCTAACCTCGCTCTGATACCAAACTGTAACGCCCGCCCTCCCTGCTACTCAAAGGGACGGGGCTACTTACTTACTTAACCATTCCAGGATACATACATATTAAAAAATTCTTTCTTATAACTTAAAGCAGCGGAAATGTCATAGAGTTATACTGGAATGTAACATAAATACAATGGTTCCTGCCAATCATAACAAAACATTATAGCAGGTCTTATTCGTCCCAGCCGAGCCACTGCCACACACACCTCCTTGCCTCTCCTGTAGCTCCCCTAGGTCATCCATCCCTTGCCTTTATCTGTGGTACAAGGAAGTAAGCTATGAGCACACGGGCTCAGTAAGATTCTTTCCTACTCACAAAAATCTGTATCTAAAGCATAATCATACAAGCATATCATCAATGAACAAATAACATAATCATCACTATGTGAGCATGGTTTCTTATCATAACATATTCTTATGAATCATGTTTCTAACATATCATAAACAAAGTAATCATATGAGGTGAACCATGGGAAGCATAACATATCATGAACATGGAAAGAAACATATCATATAAGAATGGGTGCATTATGAAAAATGCCTTTTTAAAACATATGTCATGTTGAGTGCAAAATGTCTTTATATATATCTTTTAATACTTGAACATAATATCATCATCATGAGGGCCCGGCTTGTACCACATACATACATAAATGCGCGCAATCCCTAGGACAGGGTAGCTAGCCCCGTACCTACTAGGGATCTAGACCCGTTCATAGTCCGTCGGTCTAGGGGCGTACTAAGGAGCCCATCCCTTTTTACTAGACCCGTTCATAGTCCGTCGGTCTAGGGGCGCTTATGGAGCCCACCCTTGGTACAAGCCATACAAAGTAAAGTACATGTCATGCATATCATATCATCATAATTGCCATATCATATCATCATAAGGTCATGCTCTTGTCTTAACATGAAGAGTGCTCTTAATCCCAACTTAAGGGAAGCAACTCTTTGTCATTTTCTTATCATATCATAAGGCATGCATTCTTGGCACATGGCCATCATATAAAACCATTATCATGCTTGGTTCATAAACTTACATAGATGAGCATGCAACATGTTGAAATCATACATGCTTGAGCACATAATCATCATAAGGATCATATCATGCATAATTTATAACTTACATAATCAACATGTTACTGATCTTATCATAAAGCATGCACACTTGACATAAAACATATCATAAGCAAATTCATGGCTTGCTAAGTTTAAGTTAAAAACTTTCTTGAATTCTAAGTTATAGTCATGGCCGAAAGTTCATAACAAAGGAATACTCCAAAGCCACATACAACATGAATACTTAGCAAATCTTATAACATATCATAAGGAGTCTATGAACATACTAAGTTTGGTTTTGAGTTTCATGAACCCTAACACCTTATCATAGCCGAAACATCGTAACAAGAAGTAAACTTCTAAGCAACACATGAACATAAATACTTAGCCACATTGTTAACATATCATAAGGAAGTCTATGAGCATGCTAGATTAGGTTTTGAGCTTTGTGAAACCCTACATTATTATCATGGCCGAAACTTCATAAGCCAAGGATATACACTTCTAAACAACATGTAGCATGAACACCTAGCTAATTCCATCATATATCATAAAGAAGTCCATAAGTACACTAAATTAGGTTTTGGAGCTTCATGAACCCTAAGGATTCATCATGGCCGAAACTCCATCATGTAGAAAATGAACTCCTAAGCAACATATAAGTACAAGTTTCTATCCCATTTTATAACATATCATCAAGGAACCTATGAGCATACTAACTTAGGTTTTTGGGCTTCATGAACCCTAAAAATTATCATAGCCAAAACATCATGCAACAAGAAGTGGACTTCTAATAAATCTCTTAACATGAATACTTAGCCAATTTGATAACATATCACAAGGAAACTTATAAACATGCTAAATTAGGTTTAGAGCTTTATGAAACCCTAAATCACTATCTTGGCCGAAACTTCACAACTAGGAAATAAACTTATGAACAACATGTAGACATAAATCTTTTTAGTTAATTTCATAACATATCACATGGAGGTCTATGATCATACTAAATTAGGTTTTGAGTTTCATAACCCCTAATGTTTCCATCATGGCCGAAACTTCTTCAAGCAAAACATAGCTTCTAACAACATATGAACATGAATCTCTAACAAATTTCATAACATATCATAAATAAATCTATGAGCAAGTTAGATTAGGTTTTAAGCCTCATGAACCCTATATTTCTATCATGGCCGAACCCTTCTTCAAGCAAGAACAAAATCTCTAGATAACATATGAACATGAATCTCTAGCAACTTTTATAACACATCATAAGTAAATCTAAGAGCAAGTTAGATTAGGTTTTAAGCCTCATGAACCCTATATTTTTTATTATGGCCTGTTGGGTTCTTCGGGCCGCGAAAACCTCTTTTTCACGTCGCGGAAACCCCGAGTCACCCAAAGCCGTAGATCCGTGCAAAGATTCGTAAACAAAAACTTTTCGAAAAACCTTTTCTTGTACGAGTTTGTAAAACCTTTAGATCTACACTAGATAAGGGTTATACCTTCGAAGCGTGCCTTTCGCTTATCCCGCTCGTCCAAGGAGTTGCCGGATCTCTAGACGGTCAAGCGCCGGTCCTCTAGAAGTATCCACACGGACACGTAGGTGGAGAAAACCTCACACAAAGGTGTGCTAGCACCTTGGTGAGATTTGGCTAAGCAAGGAGGAGAGGAAGAGGGAGAGCTTGAGAGGAAGGAGGAGGAAGATACACCACACTTGAATGAAAATGAATTCACATCCATTCACAAAGTGGCCGGCCACTTTCTCCACAAGAGTAACTCCCCATTAAATGCAATTAATGTGGAGTTAATAAGAAAATGGCTTTGTAACTTCCATGAGGTGGCACACCATGATGATGTGGAACATCATCATTGGTCCACCTAATGTCAACTCACCAATGAGGTGGCAAAAGGTCAAGTCAAAATTGACCTTTGGTCTTCCTTCTCTAGTCAAGTCCAACTTGACCCAATCTCTACCATGGTTGATCTAATCCAACCATTTGATTCGAGCCAACTTAATATAATGAATCTAATTCATTAAATTAAATTGATTTAATAAGTCATAATCTAAATTAGACTCATTAAATACATGAATCAACTTGAGTCGAACTCAAGTTAGCCCAATTAGGATTACTCTTAATCCAATTTGATTCATCAAATGAATCTAATCCTCTTGGTTCATCATATGAACCTAATCTCCATCTAATTGTCCTAAGTGTGTGACCCTATAGGTTCTTGTAACGTTGGCAATGCCCTAAACCCATTTAGGAGCATAAGTAATGAGCGGTATCTAGCAACACATTATTACTACCCAAGTTACAAGAATGTCAAGATCCGACATTACCTTGTGACTACTAATTGTGACTCCTCACAATATGTGACATTGTCCTTCTATCCTAGACATCTAGATTGATCAATGTGAGGCATAGACCGTGTCATCCTCTAATCAATCTAAATCTTGAACTCCAAGTAGACTCACTTGATCAAATGAGCTCAACATCTAATGTTGACTCATTTGGGCATGGCCATGCACTTAGTGGTCTCACTCTATCAAGAATAGCGATGTCGCTCCCTTCATATGGGAGGGATAGATCCCATCTACATCACTCACATCCCTCTGCATAATTCGTTACATACCCAGTAATCACCTTTATAGTCCACCCAGTTACGGGTGACGTTTGACGAAACTAAAGTACATAACTCCTTATGTAAGGATCCATGGTGACTTCAGGTCTAAGGACTAATAGTCATACTAATAGCCACATGAGAAAGTATATGACACTCATATAACGATCCATGATACTTTCTCATGGCGGGTCATTCAGTATACATTCTCCAATGTATACCCATGTGTCAGCTTGATATCTCTATATCCATGACTTGTGAGATCAAGTCATCGAACTGACCTACATGCTAGTCTTATTGCATTAACATTGTCCCTGAATGTTAATACTCGACTAGGAATGATTTAGAGTAGTGTTCCCTATATCATCTCACTATCGATTCAACTAATCGATTGATATAGGTATGAACCCTCTACTCAAGGACGCTATTATACTTAGTCTATTTGGCACTAATACAAATAAGTATAATAACCAAACAAATGCCTTTATTAATATACAAGAATATGATATACATGAGTCCATACAATCATCAAATGATTGGCTCTAGGGCTCTAACTAACATGGCCGAACCCTTCTTCAACAAGAACAAAATCTCTAGATAACATATGAACATGAATCTCTAGCAACTTTCATAACACATCATAAATAAACCTAAGAGCAAGTTAGATTAGGTTTTAAGCCTCATGAACCCTATATTTCTATCATGGTCGAACTCTTCTTCAAGCAAGAACAAAATCTCTAGATAACATATGAACATGAATCTCTAGCAACTTTTATAACACATCATAAGTAAATCTAAGAGCAAGTTAGATTAGGTTTTAAGCCTCATGAAGCCTATATTTTTGATAATGGCCGAACCCTTCTTCAACAAGAACAAAATCTCTAGATAACATATGAACATGAATCTCTAGCAACTTTTATAACACATCATAAGTAAATCTAAGAGCAAGTTAGATTAGGTTTTAAGCCTCATGAACCCTATATTTTTTATTATGGTCGAACCCTTCTTCAACAAGAACAAAATCTCTAGATAACATATGAACATAAATCTCTAGCAACTTTTATAACACATCATAAATAAACCTAAGAGAAAGTTAGATTAGGTTTTAAGCCTCATGAACCCTATATTTCTATCATGGCCGAACCCTTCTTCAAGCAAGAACAAAATCTCTAGATAACATATGAACATGAATCTCTAGCAACTTTTATAACACATCATAAGTAAATCTAAGAGCAAGTTAGATTAGGTTTTAAGCCTCATGAACCCTATATTTTTTATCATGGCCGAAACTTATAAAAAGGAGAAAAAGTTAATAAACATCTCAATAAGAAGATCAAGCTTAACATCACACACATAATTTCCTTTCTAACTAAAATCATATCATAACCTATCAAGTTCATAAGCATGGTTTCTTCTCTTCTTTTATTTCAAATTCTAAGAGTTCGAGTCTTTCGAGAAAATCGTAAGCAACTTGTACCACAGGTGAGGGAATACTTACATCCTTATTCGCTTAAGGAAAGAGAGATCTTGCTTGTGGAGCCTTCCTAGAGAGGGGTCTTCCTTGTTTTTGGGTTTCGGCAAGGAGAGGTAGGGGAGGCTCCTTGGTCACGGTGAGGAAGAGGAGGGAGGAGGAAGAGAAGAAAAAATGAAGTTTCTTCTTAATTTCCCCTTTTATTCATCATGAGAGGAGGAAGGGAAAATGTATTTTTCCTTCTCCTTTCTTTTACTTTTCCTTAATGAAAAGAGGAAGTAAAAATCCTCTTTTCTTTTGAGAGGGAGAGGGCAACTCTAACTTCTCCTTCTCAATGAAACAAAATCTCTTTTCTTACCCTTAACTATATTGTCACTTCTTTCTTTAACAATAATTTCTCTTGGTCTATTGGTTAACACATGTATATATCTAGTAGGAGATCCAAGGTTCAAGGCTTGGTCATCTCTCTTTTTGGTTCTATTTTTATTTTTTTATTATTTTTGCAAATTCCACATAAGGCCTATTTTTATTCATGATAAAAATATCTAAAATTTTTCTAAGTACTCCATGGGTGTTACAATAATTCTTAGCATATAACCGACCGATCACAGGCCGAGATAGCACCCATATGCTCATATATGCTCGACCGGTTAAAGCCTGCTCGAGCGTAAAGGCATTTAGACTTATGTATAATTCTCAACATATAATCGGCCAATCGCAGGTTGAGAGAGCACCCACGTGCTCATATATGCTCTATCGGGCAAAGCCCGCCCGAGCATAAAGGCATCTAGCCTTATATAAGATTCTCAACATATAACCGATTGATTGAAGGCCGAGAGAGCATCCACATGCTCATATATGCTTGGTCAGGTGAAGCCCACCCGAGCATAATGGCATTTAGCCTTATGTATAATTCTCAGCATATAACCGGCCGACCGCAAGCCGAGAGAGCATCCACGTGCTCATATATGCTCGGTCAAGTGAAGCCCGCTCGAGCAAAAAGGAATTTAGCCTTATGTATAATTCTCAGTATATAACTGGTCGACCGCAGGATGAGAAAGCACCCACGTGCTCATATATGATTGGTCAGGCAAAGCCCGCCCGAGCATTAAGGCATTTAGCCTTATATAAGATTCTCAGCTTATAACCGACCGACCGCAGGCCGATAGAGTGCCCACATGCTCATATATATTCAGCAGGGCAAAGCCCGCCCGAGCATAAAGGCATTTAGCCTTATATAAGATTCTCGGCACATAATCAGCCGACTGCAGTCCGAGAGAGTGCCCACATGCTCATATATGTTGGGTTGAGCAAAACCCGCCCGAGCATAAAGGTATTTAGACTTATATAAGATTCTTAACATACGACCGGTCTATCGCAGGCCAAGTGAATGCCCCAGCGCTCATATATGCTCAACCGAGCAAAGCCTACCCGAACATAAAAGCATTTAGCCTTATACACAACTTTCAGCATATAATCGGCCGATCATAAGCTGAACAAGTACCCACGTGCTCATATATGCTCGGTCAGGCAAAGCCCGCTCGAGCATAAACACATATTTAACAGGAGGCAGTCGTAATAGTATATATGACCGTCTTGAACAACCGGCCGAGATATATTCAACAGAAAATACTCTTAATAGTATATATGACCGGCTTGAATGATCGGCTAAGATATATTCAGTAGGAAGCACTCTTAACAGTATATATGACCGACTTGAACGATCGGTCGAGACACATGCAACACGAGATATTCTTAACAGTATATATGACCGGCTTGAACGACCGACCGAGACATATTTAAGAAGAAGCACTCTTAACAATATATACGGTCGGCTTGAATGACAGGTCGAGACATATTCAGCAAGAGGTATTCTTAACAGCATATATGATCGGCTTGAACGACCGGTTGACAGGAGATGGTTTGAACAATATATACGGCCAGCTTGAATGACCGATTGAAACATATTTAACAGAAAGCATTCTCCACAGTCTATATAGCTGGCTCGAACGACCGGTCGAAACATGCTTAACAGAATATTTGGCAGGAAACATCTTCTATAAGCTTCTTCAAATATGATGACATGTCCCCATTATTAATACAAGTCATAAATGACAAAATGGGTACATTTAGGGTATTAAAAAGACTCCTTAAAGGATTATTGTATGAAGCATAGGAAATGACTTCATCTCCTAACAAACTCTAACGAACCAGGGATCACCTCATGACTACAGAGATCACGTGAGATGGTTTAAAAAGGGGGATCTTCTCCGTTGGCAAGGTACGCAAGTTATAGCATCTAAACTCTGTTTTCATTTCAGTTACTTTGCTTCTTCTTCTTCTTCCATCTATGAGAGGAACTGACTTGAGCGTCGGAGGACCTAGCCAAGGATCCCCACCCCGGTCTTAGGTCACTAATGCTTTGTTGGCTCGTCTCACTTTGCGCAAGAGCGTTGAGGAGTTTCTTCAGATCTATGGAGTTGGTCTTCATCGGAGGTCATCATCATTCATCATAACCAGTGCTCATCTTCGTAGATTTCATACAGGATCAAATTTGGCACTGTCTGTGGTAACTATTCACCTGGATCTGAGACTACGAAGATGGAGGAAGTTGGAAAACTCAATACCATCACTATCTCACAAGATGATCTGGAGTTTCTTATCAATGCCAGAGTACAAAAGATACTACAACAATAATAACAACAAGTCAATACTGGTGGTACGTTGCCAGTAGTGTCACCTCCGGCAATGTCTGCAACCTCTCATCACCGAGAAAAGGATATCAAAGGAGGAGATCTGATTCATCTATTCTTTGCTCCTCTCTCTCCAACTCGACATCCTAAAGCCTATTTTCAAACACCTCTAGAACAAGGGGGTAGAAGAGCAACCCTTCAGGAATCCTCTCGAGAAACCCCTGTAAGGGAGAACGAAAGGGGAAGCTAGTAGCTAGTGATAGTTCTCCGGAAAGAATTATTACTCCATTCTCTCAACGAGTATTGGATGATCCATTGCCGAAGCATTATCAGAATTTAAATGTTGGAGAGTATTTGGGAACAACTGATCTCAAAGATCATCTTCTCAATTTAAGCATGTGACGCTTCTCTAATAATTCACTGATGGAGTCAAATGTCGGATGTTTCTTACTACTTTTGGAGGAGCAGCTTCTTTTCCTCCTCGGATGTTGAGCATGGCTCAACTTCCATTTGCTCCTCCTCTACTTGAGCAATTAAACCCATCTCCTTGGGTTCTTCTTCTTCTTGTGTAGATTTAGGTTCTTCTCATAAAACCATCTTCACCTTGCTTGACAACTCGTGGGCATTCTCATATTACCTTTGAGTTTACCTCTGATCATGAGGTTTCCCTTCCGTCCAATATCGTGGTTAGAGTTTCATCCCTTTCTTATCTTTTGGGACTTCAAATGGTTCCTCGACGACCAACATGGTGTCCCAATCTATCTCGAAAAAGTTCTTCATTTTCACCATCCAAAATGTGATGTCCCCTAGGCTTCCTCCTTCATACTTGTTCGCTCTCCGCAAGTGTATGGAAATGTCGCAAGTAATATAAAAGATTATCGTATCCACAGGAACTGGAATAAGCACTAGAAATGTCTCAATGCGAATTAGCTAAACAACTATCCAACCGTTTCAAAAGCAAAGTAAAGGTAAACAAATCTAATCTTAAAGATCAACAAACAAGAATTTAGTATTTTGGGTTATGATAAAAGGAGATTCTAGGAGTTTCGGTTTCTTTGTATGATTTCTCGAATGTAAATGGTTCACCAATTCTTATCCCTCAATTGCCTAACATGTAGAAAGTTGTCGGTTCTCTCTTGCAATAGACAACCGGCTAAGGACTGAGAAATGTATCTAAATAGGATTAATTAGACATGAACCTATGTTGTCCTTGCACAGAAGTGCACCTATTACTATGCCTTCCTCGGATATCAACGTAGAAGCCCACGACTTATTTATCTATCAAGATACAAGAAACTAATCACAAAATTCATCCTACTCTCTTGAATATTCCTATTTCCTCTTCAAGATTATCTCTCAAACCTCCTTACACGGGCTTGCACCTATCACGTGGATCCCTCGGATGATCGAGTGAGAGTTTATCTTTACAAAGTCCATAAGAAATCCAAACAATTAGTCAAGAATGAGAATTAAGCACGAATCACCATTAATCATTCAAGATCTAATCGATACAAGCAAGATAATGTCATTGAAACAAGAAAATGGCAAATCCATAAGAGATTACATCAATCCATCATACAAATACTCCCTTCATCCTAGAATACAAGATCTACTCCATGAATCGAGGAAGAAAACCCGAAGAAATAAAGAATACAAGCATTTCTTAAATCCCCAATCCAAGAAACCATGAAAAGGGGGAAGAGAAAACTTATCTACGAAGAAGCTTCGTCTTCGGATCCAATCCTCGCTCCGGAGCCGAAATCGTCAAGAGCTCCCCTTGAATCGCCCAGAAATCCTTCCAAGATTGGGAGGAAACCACCAAATCTTGCCTTCTCCCAAAGGGGGAGAGATCCCCTTTCAATTCATGAAGGAGGGTTTAAATAGAGGAGGGAATCGGGCGCCACACGGCCCCGTGACACGGCCGTGTGAGATTCACACGGCCATGCCCAGTTCCTTCTCTGCCAAAGTTGCACGGCCGTGTGACTCCACATGGCCAGAACCCTTCTAGTCACTGGAAATACTACACGGCCGTGTGGTGCACACGGCCACAGCCTGCTTGGTCTCTGGAAAACTCACATGGCCGTGTAGATCCACACGGCCGTGTAGATCCACACGGCCATGTAAGGCTTCTGCTCTGGTTGGCTTCAAATCTTGACACGGCCGTGCGAGGTTCACACGGCCATGTCATCTTCCTCTTCTGTTGGTGCCAAACTCCACACGGCCCGAGCTCCATACCAGTGCAGGGTACACGGCCCGGTGCTTTCTCCCTTCGTTTCCTCCAAGGCTTGCCCAAAGATGTAGATTCTTCACCAAATCGACTCCTGTGTACAGAAAATGCACAAAAAGTAGATCTCCGAACCAAAAGAGTAAATATGCTGAAAGGAAAGCTGGAAGTATAAAAATGCATAGACCACGCATGCTCAAAATATGTAAATGTGCGTAAAATCATGCATAAAAGAGTATATAATCTACGCACATCACACCCTCAGACTTAAACCTTTGCTTGTCCTCAAGCAAAATGCTGCAGTCTAAATTCATATGTTCTACAACACATTCATAAAACCCAGTGCACTTTCCTAACTCTATCAAAAAGTTTCATTAACAAGCATGATCATGGAAACAAGTATAGTATGGTTCAAGCATAAGAATCTTGTGCACAGTGTAAAAGTAACTCAACACCCTTCAAGTTTCAATCCATGTCCTAGTCAAGTCGTCATCAAATTTGAATTCCTAATGTTTCCAGTGAAAGACAAGTAACCATTGATAGGCACTTACTCACCATTCACTTGGTTCATATTTCTCAACTAACCCAAGGTCTCAAAGGTGTGCTCAATCTCAAGAGAAGCTAAGCAGTCATTTCCCCAGTAACCTAACTCGGTCTCAAAGGGGTGACTTGCTAGATTCCACTCATGACAACTATTTTTTATATCCCTTTTTTTTTTTTTTTTTTACGTGTTTGCATTGTGCAAAACTTATTCACAAATGTACTTTTAGCACACATGTTGGGATATTTTGATTTTTCCAAATGAGCTTTAATGATTTGAGCCTCATCCAGTAACCAAAATGAAAGTTGAGAAATCACCATGGAAACCAAGTACTAAGCAAACAAGATGAATCATGACTATTTCAATGACATCAACTATTCAAGCATCAAGCACAAGTGCAGTGAAGATAAAATCCTTATGGTTGAACCAAAACTAAAACTCATCACCATAAGATTCTTAGCTTATTAATGCTTCCTAAGATAGAAAAAAGAACTACACAAAGTTTACTACTAGCATCATTCGAACATCATGGATCAAGACAATAATCGTGCTAACATTTCACTTGAATCCAAGAAAGCATATAAGTGAAGATTTGATGTTCTCAAAAAAAAAATGTTTGCCATGATTATTTCAAAAACAAGCAAAATAAAGCAACAAGCAATGAAAATAAGAACCAACATGAAAAACTAACAAAAACTAAAAACTGAAAACCAAACTAAACAATACATGACACCCCCCCCCCCAGACTTAAACTTTTCATCGTCCCGATGAAATCAGTATGGTGGAGGAGGTGGAAGATCAGGAAAATCAGGGAAGGAAGATGCAAAATCTTCAACAAACCATCTAACTTCGTTTCTGAAAAAATTATGATATTCAAACAATTTATCAATATCATCCTGCACAAATCTCATACAACCTCTAAGATCTTCATGAAATTCCATTTTAGCCCTATAAGCATTCATCATTTTAGAAATCTTATCACACAATTCTCTTTCACTCTTGAAACAATCTTGCAGCTTTTTAAATAGTTCCTCCTCCATAAGCTTCTTATCTTCAAGAAATTCATTAGTTGAATCTAAATCACTATGAATATTCTTTAAAGCAGAATTAAGTTCTTGAAACATAAAACTATGAATCTCCTGGTTACCCTTAGAAACATTTTTTGGAGTAAAAGTTGACAAAGCTCTAGATTGTTGCCTAGCTAACTTTAAACACCAATTCTCTTTATTATGAATTGTAGTAAAATCATGATTGGGCAATTTTAAAGGGAAACCATTTTTAATGACTAAACTAAATCCATGCTCTTCATGCTTAATCATCTTCATTGCTAAACATGAATTGAAATCCAACGTACAAGAACTCTCCACCACCTCTAATTCACTCAAATCACATCCTAATACTAAGGCCAATTGAGTGAGTAATCCCCCCAAAATAATAGGTGTGGTAGAATTTGATTTCCCTAATTTTGCCAAATATCCAAGAAAGAAATATCCAGAATTAATTGGAACATTTTTTACCATTGCCCACAAACAATACAAATCTACAAGTCTTACCGATCCCTCTTTGTCCTCCCTTCCAAATATAGTGTTTTTCATGACCAAATAAGCATATTTAAAAATAGGATTGATAATTTGGAAAACTCTGGAATTATGAGGATCAAATAACGGTTGTTCAGAAATTTGTTGCCAAAAATGTGAATTCTCAAATTGGGGCAAAATCACACACACATCATTCTTTGGCAACTCATAACAAGTATTAAAATCTCCCAACGTCCATTCATAATTTTCATTAAACAACCAAAATTTACACTTCCCCCCACCTTGAACATTATCAACTTCTATTGAGCTTAAAAATTCAAAAACAATTCTAGGATAAGTAGGATATTTCATGTTCACTAAACCACTCCATCCTATCCTTTCAAATAGCCAAACTAAATCATCCTTAAACCCCAAAGTTTCTAAAGTTTCAACATCAAGAAACCTAGTGCCTAAAAGAGGTCGTTTACATAAAGACGAATATCTATACCGTTGCTCATCACTAGAGAAATCAATACCAAAGTCATTAGAAATACCTTTAAAGCAAACATTCCTCTCCTTTCTTGCAACCACCTTCTCCTTCCCTTTTCCTGTGACCGAAGTCTCCTCAATCACGTTTTCCATGGAAGAAAATCAAATCTCCTAAAGAAGAAAGAGAAGGAAAAATTGGAAGAAGTAATTCAATCCTTTAGAAATGGGGAGATAGGGAAAAGGAACACACGGCGGTACACGGTCGTGTGCCGCCCCCCACCCCATGCCCTAATTCCTTAAGAAGATGTGGATCAGGCCGTGTGATATCACACGGCCATGATCATTTCTCATTGCACGGCCGTGTCTGTGACACGGCCCCCTTCCCTTTCTTCTCTGGATTCCAGACACGGGCCGTGTCTGAGACACGGCCTAAACCTCTTCTTTCACGGGTTTCTTCGCACGGCCGTGTCTGGGACACGGCCTCTTTATCTTTCTCCTCGGGATTCTTTACACGACCGTGTTTGGGTGGCACGGCCCAAGCACTTCCCTTCTCTGCAACCTTTGCCTGGCCGTGTATAGAACACGGTCGGGCTTTGTTTTGCACCTAATCCTGAAAACAAAATCAAAAACAAGTAAAAACCAACAAAATGAACTTATACTAGCTAAAAGAATTCAATCTGGAGGGCGAGGTTCAGAAAAATACAACTTTTGTACCTCTTCTATTTTCGTGCCATGAATATATTTTTTCAGTCATTGACCATTTACCTTAATTATCCCAAAATCTTTGTTCCAAATATCTACAGCTCCAAAAGGATAAACCTTCTTTACCTCATATGGACCCGTCCACCTCGACTTAAGCTTCCCAGGAAAAAGTTTTAATTTTGAATTGAACAACAAAACCAAATCTCCCACATTAAAGTCTTTACGAAGAATGTGTTGATCGTGCCATTTCTTTGTCCTTTCTTTGTAAGATTTAGCATGCTCATATGCATCCATCCTTAATTCATCAAGTTCGTTCAACTGAAACTTCCTTTTCTCCCCTGCTTCTTTTAAATCCATATTCAAATTTGCAATTGCCCAATAAGCCTTATGTTCTAGTTCAACTGGAAGATGGCAAGGCTTACCATAAACTAATCGAAATGGGGTCATCCCAATAGGAGTTTTATAAGCAATTCGATATGCCCATAAAGCATCATCTAGTTTCAACGCTCAATCCTTCCTTGAAGTAGATACAGTCTTTTCCAATATGGACTTAATTTCCCGGTTAGATATCTCAGCTTGCCCATTAGTTTGAGGGTGATAAGGTGTTGCTACTTTATGCTTCACTCCATATCTTCTAAGTAAGTTTTCAAACTGTTTCTCTATAAAATGTGATCCTCCATCACTAATGACTGCCTTTGGCACCCCAAATCTTGGAAAAATAATACTCCTAAATAATTTGATAACTGTCCTCGCATCGCACGTAGGAGATGCCACAGCTTCTACCCATTTGGACACATAATCTACTGCCACAAGAATATACCTATTCCCATATGAAAGAGGGAAAGGTCCCATGAAATCAATTCCCCAAACATCAAATAACTCAACCTCAAGAATGTAATTTAACATCGTTTCATTTCTTCTAGTTATATTCCCAGTTCTCTAACATTGGTCACAAGATTGAACAAACAACTTAGCATCCTTGAATAAGGTTGGCCAATAAAATCCTGCTTGAAGAATTTTCGTAATCGTTTTTGAACTACCCAAATGTCCTCCATAGGACGAAGAATGGCAATGAAACAGGATATCTCTCACCTCTTCTTCATGTATACATCTTCGATAAATCACATCATTGCATTTCTTGTACAGGAGAGGTTCATCCCAAACATAATTCTTAACTTCTGAACAAAACTTCTTCCTTTGTTGATGAGAAAAATCCGGAGGTAACACTCCACTAGCAAGGAAATTCACAAAATCTGCGTACCAAGGAGTTTTCACACTCGATAAAGCTAGTAAGTGTTCATCCGGAAATATGTCATCAATAGGCAAATCAACATCCACCTCATTTTCTGACTTTTGAGATATTCTAGACAAATGATCCGCTACTACATTTTCAGCTCCTTTCTTATCCCTAATCTCAAGGTTGAACTCCTGCAAAAGTAAAATCCACTTGATTAACCTAGGTTTAGCGTCCTTCTTTCCAAGTAGATACCGGATAGCTGCATGATCAGTATATATTATTACTCTTGATCCCACTAGATAAGATCTAAATTTATCAATAGCAAATACCACTGCCAATAATTCTTTTTCTGTAGTGGAATAGTTTACTTGGGCTGCATCAAGTGTTTTACTTGCATAATGGATCGCATGCAAAATCTTATTTCTTCGCTGTCCCAAAACTGCTCCTACAGCGAAATCACTAGCATCACACATTATTTCAAAAGGAAGATCTCAATCAGGTGCTTAAATGACTAGAGCTGTTGTAAGAGCACTCTTGATTTTATTGAAGGCTTCAATACATTTGCTATCAAAACAAAACTCAACATCTTTAATCAACAGATTAGTTAATGGCTTGGAAATCTTTGAAAAGTCCTTAATAAAGCGTCTATAAAGCCAGCATGTCCTAAAAAACTCCTAACTCCTTTTATATTGATGGGTGGGAGTAATTTGTCTATTACTTCCACTTTTGCTGGATCTACCTCAATACCACGCTCTGAAATTTTATGCCCCAAACTTATTCCTTCCTTAACCATAAAATGACATTTTTCCCAGTTCAACACTAGGTTTGTATCTTCACACCTTTTTAGAACAGTAGAAAGATTTGGCAAACAAGAATCAAAGTCATTCCCATAAACGGAGAAGTCATCCATGAAAACCTCCATAATTTTTTCTATTAAATCTGAAAAAACCGCCATCATGCACCTCTGAAAAGTGGCTGGAGCATTACAAAGCCCAAATGGCATCCGACGATAGGCAAAGGTACCATAAGGACAAGTAAAAGTAGTCTTCTCCTGGTCTTGAGGATGAATCAAAATTTGAAAAAATCCAGAATATCCGTCCAAGTAACAAAAGTAAGAATGTTTAGCCAATCTTTCAAGCATTTCATCAATAAATGGTAAAGGGAAATGATCCTTCCTTGTTTCTTTATTCAACTTCCGATATTCAATGCACATTCGCCACCCCGTCACTGTTCGTGTTGAAATTAGCTTATCTTCTTCATTCTTGATAACAGTCATTCCTTCTTTTTTTGGAACCACGTGGACTGGACTCACCCATTCACTATCCGAAATTGGGTAAATAATTCCTGCATCAAGTAGTTTGATCACTTCCTTCTTTACTACCTCTTTTAAATTTGGATTTAGTCTCCTTTGATGCTCAATTGAGTTCTTGTACCCCTCTTCAAGTAAAATTCTATGCATACAGAGAGATGGACTAATCCCTTTTATATCATCTATTGTATATCCAATGGCCTTTCTATGCAACCTTAACTCATCCAACAGTCTCTTTGTTTCAAACTCATTTAACTGAGCATTAATTATAACTGGATAAGTAGAATTCGGTCCAAGAAATTCATACTTAAGATTTGGGGGTAATGGTTTAAGTTCAAGTTGAGGTGGTACTATTTCTGGAAAAACTGGCTCTTGTTCTATCAACATAGTCTCCTCCTCAGCCAAGCTTTCTTCTAACAACTCTTCACTGTCTAAAGACAGATCTTCCTCCTTATGATCACCAAGACATACCCCCTTTTCTGTTGAAAATGCTTTTTTACCAAACATTTTTGATAATGATGCACTACACCAAGGAAATAATGTTTGGAAATCATTTTGATTCAAGATAAGCCCCTTTTCAACATCATCCTTTTCTCTAATGATATCCATTGTCAAGAATGAACTATCTTGCTCTGCCCAATCATTGGAATTTTGCGTAATTCTGCCAACTATCTCAAAAGCTTCTTCTAGACTTTTTTTCAAAAATGATCCTCCAGATGCTAAATCCAGTTGATTCTTATTTGAGAAAGAAAGCCCAACATAGAACAAATGCATAATTAACCATTTCTCAATTCCATGATGTGGACATAACTGCAGAAGAGAAGAATATCTTTCCCAGGCTTGGTACAATTTTTCTCCATCCAATTGCTTAAAATTTAAAATTTGACTTCTCAAATAAGTAGTTCTCCTTGGAGGGAAATATTGGTCAAGGAATTTTTGCTCTAACTCATCCCATGTTCTGATACTTTGAGACTTTAGAGAATTGTACCATCTTTTTGCAGCACCCTTCAGACTAAAAGGAAAAGCAAGCAGCTGAATAATATCAGATGAAACTTCTTCATATTTCAAAGTACAACAATATCTATAAAACTCCATCAAATGGGAATAAGGATTTTCAATCTCCAATCCTCCAAACTGAGTTTTCTGAACCATGGAAACAGAAGATGGTTTGAGTATAAAACTTCTTGCTTGTATGTTAGGGTAAACAATTGCTCCCATTTGTTTTGCAGACTTCGGAGCTCCATAATCTCCTAGTGACTTGCACACCATGTTTAGATATTCTTGTTCTTTGATCCGCCTTTGCAGAATTTTTCTTTTATGGAAAGTCTTATCAATCTCAGGGTCAAAAGGAAAGAATTCCCCTGCAAAGTTAGATCTTCGCATACACAAGAACAAGATAGCAGATAGCAATTCGACAGAAAAAGAAAAATAGAAGAATCAAAAATGCAGAATTGAATTTGTACAAAAAGAATTAACAAGAAGTGAAAGTTATACAAGAAAGTAAAAATAGAAATCTAATGATTAGTTACAACTATGCAATATGAAAGGAAAACAAATGTTATGTTTAGTCTAACTCAATTGATAATTCCTAATGTTATAGCGCAGTCCCCGGCAACGGTGCCAAAAACTTGTTCGCTCTCCGCAAGTGTACGGAAATGTCGCAAGTAATATAAAAGATTATCGTATCCACAGGGACTGGAATAAGTACTAGAAATGTCTCAATGCGAATTAGCTAAACAACTATCCAACCGTTTCAAAAGCAAAGTAAAGGTAAACAAATCTAATCTTAAAGATCAACAAACAAGAATTTAGTGTTTTGGGTTATGATAAAAGGAGATTCTAGGAGTTTCGGTTTCTTTGTAGGATTTCTCGAATGTAAATGGTTCACCAATTCTTATCCCTCAATTGCCTAACATGTAGAAAGTTGCCGGTTCTCTCTTGCAATAGACAACCGGCTAAGGACTGAGAAATGTATCTAAATAGGATTAATTAGACATGAACCTATGTTGTCCTTACACAGAAGTGCACCTATTACTATGCCTTCCTCGAATATCAACGTAGAAGCCCACGACTTATTAATCTATCAAGATACAAGAAACTAATCACAAAATCCATCCTACTCTCTTGAATATTCCTATTTCCTCTTCAAGATTATCGCTCAAACGTCCTTACACGGGCTTGCACCTGTCACGTGGATCCCTCGGATGATCGAGTGAGAGTTTATCTTTACAAAGTCCATAAGAAATCCAAACAATTAGTCAAGAATGAGAATTCAGCACGAATCACCATTAATCATTCAAGATCTAATCGATACAAGCAAGATAATGTCATTGAAACAAGAAAATGGCAAATTCATAAGAGATTACATCAATCCATCATACAAATACTCCCTTCATCCTAGAATACAAGATCTACTCCATGAATCGAGGAAGAAAACCCGAAGAAATAAAGAATACAAGCATTTCTTAAATCCCCAATCCAAGAAACCATGAAAAGGGGGAAAGAGAAAACTTATCTACGAAGAAGCTTCGTCTTCGGATCCAATCCTCGCTCCGGAGCCGAAATCGTCAAGAGCTCCCCTTGAATCGCCCAGAAATCCTCCCAAGATTGGGAGGAAACCACCAAATCTTGCCTTCTCCCAAAGGGGGAGAGATCCCCTTTCAATTCATGAAGGAGGGTTTAAATAGAGGAGGGAATCGGGCGCCACACGGCCCCGTGACACGGCCGTGTGAGATTCACACGGCCATGTCCAGTTCCTTCTCTGCCAAAGCTGCACGGCCGTGTGACTCCACACGGCCAGAACCCTTCTGCTCACTGGAAATACTACACGGCCGTGTGGTGCACACGGCCACAGCCTGCTTGGTCTCTGGAAAACTCACATGGCCGTGTAGATCCACACGGCCATGTAAGGCTTCTGCTCTGGTTGGCTTTAAATCTTGCCACGGCCGTGCGAGGTTCACACGGCCATGTCATCTTCCTCTTCTGTTGGTGCCAAACTCCACACGGCCCGAGCTCCATACCAGTGCAGGGCCGTGTGGGGTACACGGCCCGGTGCTTTCTACCTTCGTTTCCTCCAAGGCTTGCCCAAAGATGTAGATTCTTCACCAAATCGACTCCTGTGTACAGAAAATGCACAAAAAGTAGATCTCCGAACCAAAAGAGTAAATATGCTGAAAGGAAAGCTGGAAGTATAAAAATGCATAGACCACGCATGCTCAAAATATGTAAATGTGCGTAAAAACATGCATAAAAGAGTATATAATCTACGCACATCAATACTATGGCGGTTCTATCAAGCCTGTCATCTTTTTAAATGTTGCTCTTCTCGGCAATTAGTCCAATGAAATGCAACCTTGGCTCTGATACCACTTGTAGGGGATCTTGTGTGGCTAGCAGCAGAAATACAAACTAATATGAATACAAAGAAAGCTAAAGACAGAAAACAAGCAAACCGCTAACATACAATTTATGTGGTTCGGAAATAACTTGCTCCTAATCCACAACTATCCGTAAGGTGGATGATCCCTCAATCCATCGATGGATTAATCCCCGGAAACTCCAGCTAGCACAATCCTCCTTGTCGGTGGAGAAACATCACCACAATTCGACCAAGAGCACTCGGATTGCAAGGGCATTAGTTGACTACTAATTAGGGTTAATCACCACTAATTTTGTCATCCTTAACTAAGCTTCCAAGCCTTGGTTATATAGGCCACGGGTTGGAAAACCCTGCCTACAAGTTAACTGGTGAAAGTGCCAGTCGACTGCTCTCTGTGGAGATTAGATTGTTACAGCCCAACGGCACGATACCAGTCGACTGGTGAAAGTACCAATTGACTGCTCTACACTGACCGAGTGAATAGAAGCATTCTGTTTGCTCCCAATCGACTATACCAGTAGACTGCCATTTCCATCAGTCGACTAGTACGCCGAGTACAGTCTCTCAGCACTTGGACCCTCAACCTTACGACTCACTTGACTCTTCTTCATTGCAGTCTTGAACTCTTACCTTCAAGTCTACTTCCTTTTGCTCTCGTCCCTCGGATGCATCCAAGCGCGCGGCTCATCCCCAATGTTATCCTTCGCATATGCCTCGAAGTTGTTTCCCTCGCCCCTTGTACTTGCTGCCTTGTCCACGGTCCTTCGAATGCTCCATCCTTCACCAGACTAGATGTAAAATACTGAAAAATGGTGAATAATGATAAGGTAATTTTTCAAAAATTTTAGAAATTTTTCTGGAATTTTTCGGAGATCGTATGGACGAGTTTACGTGGATAAAAACGGGACCCGGGAAAAACCTGTTTAGGCTACCCATTTAAGCGAGGAAAGTTGATTTTCTTTATTTATTTTCCTTTTCTCATTTCTTTTCTCGGTCTTTCCTTCCCCGCCGAACCCACGCACCCCGTGCCTTTCGTCCCGAGCCCTTCTCGCGACACCGATCTGCCCTAACCGCTACGATGCGATTTTCATCTCTTCGCCGAACTTGAAATCCCTCGGCCACTTCTTATCCTCCTCTTCATTTCTTCTTCCCGAGCTCTGCCCTAATCTCCCTAGAGTCCGTCGCACGGAGCAGCGCCGACGCCGATCATAGCTAACGTCGTTGCCGCCACTTGAGGCCGCACCACTGTGAGCCGATTGTCGACCACCCCAGTCATACGCCACTGATTGTCGGTGCCACTCCTACTTAGCCCGTCTCCTTCTCTGAATCACCAGCCGAAGCCCTAGTGCCACTGTCGATGCCGAAGCAAGGGCGTTGCTGTCCTTGCTGTGCTCTAGCTTGAAGCCGACGACCACGGTTCGATCTCTCCGGCGGCCATTGCGTTGCTTTCCATTGCCATAGCCTCAGCCAACGCCCTACACCCGATGCTAACAACCACCGATCCTTTCTCTTAGGGTTGTGGACAGAAGAAGAGCATCGAAGTCATTCCTGTGGTCCTGTTTTGCTGTACCGTGCCCTAGCAGTGATTGGAGAGGTAAGGGAACCTATTTTTGTTGTTGGATTGCAGTGGTGATTTGTGATCTCATCTAGTTCTATTCGGTGAAGGATTCCACCAAGAAAGGCTGTTCTGTAGACTTTTTGTTACGGCAGCAAATTCATCCAGCAACAACAGTGCTAGGAATCAAGGTAAGGCAAGTTTGGGTATTCGAATTTTGATTAGAATGTTTGTGTTGAATTGTGGGGCTGATCACTGTGGTGCTTTCATTATTTTTCCACTGCAGCTGTGATTCTTTCGGCCATAATTTCCAGCAACATCCTTGCTATGAGAAGTGAGGTAAGGTATAGGGTTTTGATCATGTTGTCGATGATTGATAGATAGGTTAATATTAACGTTAACCTAGGTACATGTGTTAATTAGGGTTTTGCCCTAATTTAGGTTTGAGATTTTTATTTAGCTATTTAGAAGAATTGTAGTTAAATAAAATGTATTTTTATTCGTGACACAGGACTTTGACACGAGACGAGTATCTCGACGTCGTATTTGGATCAGTTTAGACTTTTCGATTGGAGGCGGGTACTTTGACTTTATGTCTTTTGATATGCATAATAATATTTTTAACATATAGCAATGATTATGTTTCTCATTTGCTTCGGTTGATCACTACCCGACCTATTATATGCTTGTTTGTTTATTGTTATGCACATCATGTTAGTATTACATGATCATACATGCTTATAGAGGTAGTGACACAACCATGTTATATATTATGTTCAGGACCTAGGGTTTATTTGATACCCTATCTGATCTATGTACCATTCATTTGATACATTGTCCTGTGGTACACATTTTATATTTATATATGGATCTTGCTATGCTATTCATGATATTGTCATGTTTAGTGTCATGCATCATCTTGCATGATTGCATGCTGTGCGATAGTCTGCTCCGTTATTGTCGAGCACATCGCCAGTTACATATATCTGTACACACCACCACTCATGGGTTAGTGGTAGATCAGAAAAGTGTATGGCAGTTCTGCTGTTTGGCTCCGTTGGTCTGGTGACTCAGCGTGGTAGCCGGCAGACAGTTCTGCTCTGTTTGGCTCGGCTGGTTTAGTGTAGCAGCGTGGTAGCCGGCAGGCGGTGGACTTTGTTTGGCTCCGTTGGTCCGCTCATGGGTAGTGTGACGGAGCGTGGTAGCCGGTAGAGATTCCTCCCCGTCATCGTGTACCAGGAGATGAGAGCATTGAGCTCCCCCATTTATGATTTGGGGTAGGAGGATAGGTGTACTCCGACAACATCCCGTCCACTCGGTCACTCATCAGAAGCAGTGACGTCAGAGTACACGGTTGTCACAGCCCTACCCACTCGGTCTCACCATTGTGTGTGAGATGACTGACTGGCGTCAGGGGTGACCATGACATTTGCATCATATACATAATGCATTTATTGCTTGTGTTTGCTGCTTTTACTTGCTGCATTTATATGGATGCATATGATTGACAAGCATACAGGATTTATGAGAATATCGGTCTGACGACCTATTGTACTTATACCTTGGTCCTGATTAGTACAGTTTTCTCATATTTTGTTTCAGTTGCATTTATCCTTCTTGTATCAGGAGACTGTACGCATGATTAGTGTTGGATGTTATTTTCTTTATTATGCATATCAGTTGTTACCCGCTGAGTGTTGGACTCACACCCTCCTCCGTTGTTATTTTCAGGTTGATGTTGTCCAGAGAGTTCCAGTCACTAGTCCCCTGCAGTCCAAGAGGATGTTTATTTGTCTTTTGGAGTCTTTTATTAGACTATGTTGAGACTTGTTTTATTTTCATACACTTGGATCTTATATGGACATTGTCGATGAGTTTTTATTTGTATTTGTTTTACTACATGCCTGCCTGGACGGCAGAAGAGGTAAGTTGATCTTATCGTCGGATTTGAGATTTATGAGTGTAGTGGAGTAGGAATATGTTTTGAGCTTTATGGGTGTAGTTGAGTAGGGTTGTTTTTGAGTCATATTATCACTGTTACAGTTTGTTAAATTATTAACTGCGTGGGTGATTATTTTATTATCTGTTATTGTTCCGGTCGTGTTGGCCGAGGTATGTGTGGCCCAGAGGGCATTGTAGAAAGTTTCAGATTGTCCGCCATACAGGGGAGATGCTGCTGAAATTTCTTCGGACAGGGACTCCTCCGGGGCGTGACAATTTAAGTGGTATCAGAGCAGGTATACGATACTTGCTATGTGTTCAAGATTTTCGAGATTTATCTGATACCAATTTATTTAGTATCAGAGCAAGTTATAGGATTCTTTGTTTTCATATTTTGGATATTTGGGATAACCTGATACCAATTTATTTAGTATCAGAGCGCCAAGGTTTGGCGATACTTGTTTTGATTTTTGTGTTGCGGATTTTGTGATTTATCTAATACCAATTTATTGAAATTGGTATCAGAGCAGGGTATGACACCTGCTTTTGGTGTTCTGAATATTTGGGTTAGCCCAAATTTATGAGTCAAACTGGGTATTTATTTCGGATTAACACACAGTTTCATTATGGTTATGTTTTGGACTTCCGTTTCGAATTTATATAGATTTCCGGTGATTTTCTCGTTCGGAATTTTGAGGTCAATATGGGGACTGGACAGTGACGGAACATCTCCAGACGGCAAATAGGTAAAATGTTTAATTTTATAATCTTTGGACTGTATTTAATACTTGGATAACATAGATATCCTTATTGGTCCTAAAGAGATATGTAGTCTATATTGGAATTAGCTACATTGTTAGTAAGATATGATGTGATGCTTTATAGAAGTACGAATGACCTCAATTAGACTATCTCAGTTACAATTACATACCATATGCATATTGTGTTAATACCATGTAGTTATAAAGATTTCCGGTAGTTAGGCAATTGGATTTAGTGGGGTTGTTGTAGAGGTTGTTGTATGATAGCTAAGTAGGAACACGGGATAGATAATGGAGTCACTGTCGAGGAAATGAGTAAGAAACTTCTGAGTTATCCCGTGTATTAAATAGATATCCCTAAACTCCTGGCACAATGAACATATAAGCTATACATCAAATCGCTCCCCATTCCTTTGTGCAGATTAAATGAATGCAACATGAAGGCATTTCCAGCAACGTACAAAATCTTGGAATAGCAGACAGGTATTACTTTGTTAGTCTAAAGGTTGCTGACCAAATATGTTTAGTAGCAGAAGATGCATTAGACACTTAAATTCATATTGATGTTAGACATTCATGCCCGAGCACCAACAGTATAGGCATGAATGCCTATTTATTTCTCTAGACATGTTATTTACATTGATCTCGAGAAAAGGAGTCTCTTTGGACCTTCAGAGATGAAGGAGCAAGTTACATCAGATTCAATGTTTTGAAAAATGACAGTAATGTGCTTGAGATTGTATTATCCTCATTACAAAAGCATAGACAACTAAAATTTTAATACGGATTTTTTTTTTTGGGTATAATAAACAATTTTGATTGAAAGGTCACTGTGTCACCCTTTGTTACCACCTATGCAGTTCTGTTCACTTTCACTCGCATGCCACTTGTGGGTTAGGCTTTTTCATAGGGTATGGGATATGATCCCACTTTGTGAGCCTCTTTCCAGTGAAGTTGTTTAGGCTCAGGGTTTGATCAGAACATGTTCTTGTGGTGTATGATCTTAGCTAGGATCTATTAGGCATCAGCCTGATAGAAACATACACTAGGTTTTGTTAGTTCTAGGCCTTGCACATTACATGAACCGTGGGGTTCGTGGCTCAAATATATGATTTTTGTTTCGATGTTAATATTTTGAGTGGATGATAATTATAACATAAGTTGCAATTAGTCATGTTGATATGGCTTGTTATACGGGCATAATAATGTCTAATGTATGTGGGCTTGCCTCCCTGAAGGCAAGTGGAGTTTGCTATTGAGCTGATTTCGGGAACCGCGCCGTCATCGAAAGCTCCTTATCGTATGGCACCAAAAGAATTGAACGAGCTGAAAGTTCAACTCCAGGAGCTCCTGGATAGGGGATTTATTCGCCTTAGTGTTTCTCCATGGGGTTCTCCGGTGTTATTTGTCAAGAAGAAGGATGGTACACTGAGGTTATGTATTGACTATAGACAGCTGAATGTAGTGACCGTCAGAAATAAGTACCCCCTTCCACGGATCGAGGATTTGTTTGATCAGCTCAGAGGTACATCAGTGTATTCTAAGATTGATCTGCGGTCCAGGTATCATCAGTTGAGAGTCAGAGACTCAGATATTCAGAACACAGCTTTCTGTACCAAATATGGTCATTATGAGTTTTTGGTAATGCCATTTGGGCTTACCAATGCTCTAGCGGTATTTATGGATTGTTGTGGTGGAGCATTGCTCCCACATGTTATGGATTGTTGTGGTGGAGCGTTGCTCCCACATATTGTAGATTGCTCGTAGAGGAGCGCTGCTCCCATATAGGTTGCATTGATGGTGGTAGAGCGTTGCTCCCACATATGTAGTATTTCTTGTGATGGAGCGTTGCTCTCACGTTCGATGATCTATTTCTTTGGTGATTTGTAGCTAGTGATCAGATTTTAGACTTGTTGTCGGGGATCTTATAGTTGAGTATGCCTATTGCACGGGCATTATGAGTTCTAGGTTTTACCATTTAGGTTTACAAAGCCCTAGATGTTTTCATGGACTCGATGATTTCGGTATTCCTAGGTTGTTTGGATCGGTTTCCATTGTCTTTGTTGACAATGTTGTAATCTATTTTTGATCCGAGCTCGATACCCCCATCTTTTCACTTGAGGTACGTGAATTAATTTACCGTTCAGCATTTTGTACTCTTTACCTGTTGTTAGTATTTGCTGATGGTAGATAACGAAATTTGGGGACCAAATTTTTACTAGTGGGGGAGAATGTAAAATACCAAAAAATGGAGAATAATGATAAGGGAATTTTCCGAAATTTTTAGAAATTTTTCTGGAATTTTTCGGAGATCGTATGGACGAGTTTACGGGGATAAAAACGGGGCCCTGGAAAAACCTGTTTAGGCTACCCATTTAAGCGAGGAAAGTTGATTTTCTTTATTTATTTTCCTTTTCTCATTTCTTTTCTCGGTCTTTCCTTCCCCGCCGAACCCACGCGCCCCGTGCCTTTCCTCCCGAGCCCTTCTCGCGACACCGATCTGCCCTAACCGCTACACTGCGGTTTTCATCTCTTCGCCGAACTTGAAATCCCTCGGCCAATTCATCTCCTCCTCTTCATTTCTTCTTCCCGAGCTCTACCCTAATCTCCCTGGAGTCCGCCACACAGAGCAGCGCCGACGCCGATCACAGCTAACGTTGCTGCCGCCACTTGAGGTCGCACCACTGTTAGCCGATTGTCGACCACCCCAGTCAGACGCCACTGATTTTCGGTGCCGCTCCTACTCAACCCGTCTCCTTCTCTGAGTCGCCAGCCGAAGCCCTAGTGCAACTGTCGACGCCAAAGCAAGGGCGTTACTGTCCTTGTTGTGCCCTAGCTTGAAGCCAACGACCACGGTTCGATCTCTCCGGCGGCCATTGCATTGCTTTCCTTTGCCCTAGCCTCAGCCAACGCCCTACACCCGACGCCAATAGCCACAGATCCTTTCTCTTTGGGTTGTGGACAGAAGCAGAGCATCCAAGCCGTTCCTGTGGTCCTGTTTTGCTGTACCGTGCCCTAGCAGTGATTGAAGAGGTAAGGGAGACTATTTTTGTTGCTGGTTTGCAGTGGTGATTTGTGATCTCATCTTGTTCTGTTCGGTGAAGGATTCCACCAAGAAAGGCTGTTCTGTGGACTTTCTATTACGGCAGCAAATTCATCCAGCAACAACAGTGCTAAGAATCATGATAAGGCAAGTTTGGGTATTCGGATTTTGATTAGAATGTTTGTGTTGAATTATGGGGCTGATCACTATGGTGCTGTCATTATTTTTCCACAGCAGCTGTGATTTTTCCGGCCATAATTTCCAGCAACATCCTTGCTATGAGAAGTGAGGTAAGGTATAGGGTTTTGATTATGTTGTCGATGATTGATAGATAGGTTAATATTAACGTTAACCTAGATACATGTGTTAATTAGGGTTTTGCCCTAATTTAGGTTTGAGATTTTTATTTAGCTATTTAGAAGAATTGCAGTTAAATAAAATGTATTTCTATTCGTGACACAGGACTTTGACACGAGACGAGTATCTCGACGTCGTATTTGGATCAGTTTGGACTTTTCGATTGGAGGCGGGTACTTTGACTTTATGTCTTTTGATATGCATAATAATGTTTTTAACATATAGCAATGATTATGTTTCTCATTTGCTTCGGTTGATCACTACCCGACCTGTTATATGCTTGTTTGTTTATTGTTATGCACATCATGTTAGTATTACCTGATCATACATGCTTATAGAGGTAGTGACACAACCATGTTATATATTATGTTCAGGACCTAGGGTTTATTTGATACCCTATCTAATCTGTGTACCTTTCATTTGATACATTGTCCTGTGGTACACATTTTATATTTATATATGGATCTTGTTATGCTATTCATGATATTGTCATGTTTAGTGTCATGCATCATCTTGCATGATTGCATGTTGTGCGATAGTCTGCTCCGTTATTGTCGAGCACATCGCCAGTTACATATATCCGTACACACCACCACTCATGGGTTAGTGGTAGATCAGACAGGTGTATGGCAGTTCTGCTGTTTGGCTCCGTTGGTCTGGTGACTCAGCGTGGTAGCCGGCAGACAGTTCTGCTCTGTTTGGCTCCGCTGGTTTAGTGTAGCAGAGTGGTAGCCGGCAGGCGGTGGACTTTGTTTGGCTCCGTTGGTCCGCTCATGGGTAGTGTGACGGAGCGTGGTAGCCGGTAGATATTCCTCCCCGTCATCATGTACCAGGAGATGAGAGCATTGAGCTCCCCCATTTATGATTTGGGGTAGGAGGATAGGTGTACTCCGACAGCATCCCGTCCACTCGGTCACTCATCAGAAGCAGTGATGTCAGAGTACACGGTTGTCACAGCCCTACCCACTCGGTCTCACCATTGTGTGTGAGATGGCTGACTGGCGTCAGGGGTGACCATGACATTTGCATCATATGCATAATGCATTTATTGCTTGTGTTTGTTGCTTTTACTTGCTGCATTTATATGGATGCATATGATTGACATGCATACAGGATTTATGACACTATCGGTTTGACGACCTGTTGTACTTATACCTTGGTCCTGATTAGTACAGTTTTCTCCTGTTTTGTTTCAGTTGCATTTATCCTTCTTGTATCAGGAGATTGTACGCATGATTAGTGCTGGATGTTATTTTCTTTATTATGCATATCAGTTGGTACTCGCTGAGTGTTGGACTCACACCCTCCTCCATTGTTATTTTCAGGTTGATGTTGTCCAGAGAGTTCTAGTCGCTAGTCCCCTGCAGTCCAAGAGGATGTTTATTTGTCTTTTGGAGTCTTTTACTAGACTATGTTGAGACTTATTTTATTTTGATACACTTGGATCTTATATGGACATTGTCGATGAGTTTTTATTTGGATTTGTTTTACTACATGCCTGCCTGGACGGCAGAAGAGGTAAGTTGATCTTATCGTCGGATTTGAGATTTATGTGTAGTGGAGTAGGAATATGTTTTGAGCTTTATGGGTGTAGTTGAGTAGGGTTGTTTTTGAGTCATATTATCACTGTTACAGTTTGTTAAATTATTAACTGTGTGAGTGATTATTTTATTATCTGTTATTGTTCCGGCCGTGTTGGCCGAGGTATGTGTGGCCCAGAGGGCATTGTAGAAAGTTTCAGATTGTCCGCCATACAGGGGAGATGCTGCCGAAATTTTTCGGACAGGGACTCCTCCGGGGCGTGACACCTGAAGCCATCAAGCTGAGTCATATGTGTTTCCTACAAACCTACACACTCACATACATATATCAAATACAATGATGAATCTAACTTAAACTCTTTGCCCAAACACCAAAACACATGGTTACAAGGACCATTGGATTTACTCCAATAATGACTACCACAAGAACCTTGATGCACTTCATGTAGAATATACTACACATCATCTGGTCTGATACACTTAAGTTGAGGACTAGAAAAAGGTCTTTTATATAATTGATCACCGACCATGGTATATCAACTAGCTCTCTTCTTAAATACACGTGCTTGTTCTTCGTCAGCTGGCAAGATACCTTGCTGTAAGAACATGATGATTGATGCCCTCCAATTACCTTGTATTTCCACATCATCCTATCGCTCAATACAAGACACTAACACTGTGTGGTCCACAGGTCTGTTTAAGTTCCAAGGTATTATGGAGGAGGCCAATTTAGCTAATTCATCTGCTACTTGATTATCTGATCGGTCAATCTTCTATATGCATACCTCTTGGAATCCAGCCTTCAACTTATCGAATGCTTCTGCATATAATTTGAGTCGCTCACTACTGATAGATCGAATAGTGCGATAGAGGGGGGGGTGAATATCGCGTCTTTTTAAAACTTTTCTTTATCTTTTAAATCAAAGTCGTGCACAGCGGAAAGTAAAAGGGAGACAGATTGTTTACTTTGTTCGGAACCTAGCTCGACTCCTACTCAAAGGCTCGCAGTCCTTGACCATACCAATGGGCAAAGCACTATAACTCTTCTTCTCAAAATCCTTCGGAAAGAAGCAGATCGTACAAATGAGCAAGATAATAACACCCTACTATCTTGCTTATATAAATTAAGTACAATGTAAGCTTATTCTAAAATAAAGTATACCGACAATGATTTGAAGATGAAGCTTTGGTCGGCACTTCTGGACGGTGTGGGCTTGCTGAACTTATGAAGATTTGTAATGTGTGTTGCTTGCAGAAATGAATTTGAGTCGATCAGAAAATTGTTCTTTGGCCACAGACTTCGAGCCTTCTTTTATAGGTGTACTCCACGTTCGGTCGACCGAACCTCCTTTTCGATCGACTGAACATGCTCCCCCTTTACCTAGCTGGAGTCTTGCGCTGGCTCGAATTTCTGCATTAATTGACCTTTAATGGTTCGATCGATCGAACCCATTTTTCGGTCGACCGATCAGCTTCCTTCCCTGTTCGACTTGATTTACCGAGATCAACATTTATTGCAACTTTAATGTTGATTGGATCGGTCGACCGATCCTCTGGTTCGGTCGACCGATCAGCCTTTTTCCTTTTTCTATTGATCGATGCTGATAATTTGTTCTATGTTGAGTCACCATGGTTCGGTTGACCGATCTTACTATTCGGTCAACCGATCAAGCTTTGATCGGGCTCGGATTCTGTTTTGGTTCGATCTGAATAATGAACTGAACTTGTCTGGTTCGGTCGACCGATCAGGTGGTTCGGTCGACCAATCGGGCAGAACCTACAAAATAGTGTTAAGCAAAACACCCTGCAAAATCGAGATTAGCACAGTAATATAAAATGCATGAGTAATATGAAAGACAGTAAAATTGTCTTGATCTCAACTTGGAAACCTCCCCGGTTTCTTCAGTTAGATCAGCAACCTAAGGTTGTTCCCTTAGGAAACTCGACCTCACTGTCGCTCCTCCAGTTTGTTTACCTCAACCTACCTGCCAAACTTTGATCCTCCAGATCTAGTTTGGACTTTTCACTCAGCCTTGATTGGCTCCCCAGGACTTTTCTCTTGATCTTCGGTCCTCCAGACCTCTCGATCATAACGCTAAGCATCAGGTCCCCTCGACCCACTTAGACTTGCACCTGGGTTCCACGATCTGCTAAGATTTCTCCTGCCTAGCCTCCAACTAGGTCTTTCCCGATTGAGTAAACATCCTGCACACTCAGTCAACTTGTTAGATCACAACAAGGCTTAACTTGAACCTTTGACAACATCAAAACTCGGGTTTGATTCTGGTGCAACTTGCACCAACAACTACTAAACTCAAAATTTCCTGTTAATTGTTGTGCTGCTAACTGAGAATCGGAATAGATCAAAATCTGAGTGGCCCCTACGTGCTTTGCAGCTTGCAGTCCTGCTATTAATGCCTCATATTCTACTTCATTATTAGTAGCTCTGTAATTTATTAGAATGGATAGTTGCATTCGATCTTCCCTTGGTGATATAAGAAGAATTCCTATTCCACTACCTTGCTGAGTGGAGATCCATCAACATATATTTTCCAAGTTCCCTCTTCCTCTGGACCTTGTACTTTTGTTATAAAATTAGCTAAGGCTTAGGCTTTGATTGCTGCTCAGGGTTGATACTGTATATCATATTCACTAAGTTTAGTTGTCCATTTAATCAGTCGCTGGGACATCTCCAGGTCAATGAGTACTCGACCCAAAGTAATATTAGTTAGTACTATGATTAAATGTGATAAGAAGTAAGGACGTAATCTCTGAGCGGCCAGAATCAATCCGTAAGCCAATTTCTCGAGTGCAGTGTAGCGGCACTTGGCTCCCTTTAATAAGTGACTTAAGAAATACATAGGTTGCTTTTCTTTCCCCTCTTTCCTCACTAAAACTGAGCCAACAGCATGCTCAGTAGCTAACAGATATACCCATAAATTTTCTCCCATTATTGGTTTAGCTAATATAGGCAGGGTAAACAAATAATTTTTTAACTCTTCAAATGCTTTATCACAATCTTCATCCCATTGGAATTTGGTAGCCTGGCAGAGTATCTTGAAGAAAGGGAGACTTCGATTGGCCAATTGAGAGATAAAGCGCGATAGAGCAGTGATCCAACCGGTTAACCTCTACGCTTCCTTCATATTACCCGGTGGAGCTATATCTTGGAGCGCCCACACTTTGCTAGCATTAGCTTCTATTCCCCGTTTGGTCACCATGTATCTGAAAAATTTTCCACTTTTAGCTCCAAATAAACACTTACAAGGGTTGAGCTTAAGTCCAGACTGCCTCAAAGTTCCACAGGTTTCTTCTATGTCTGCACATAAATCCAAGGCTCGCAGAGAATTGATAAGGATATCATCCACATAAACTTTCATATTTATCCATATCTGCTTTTGAAATACTTTATTCATGAGCCTTTGATAAGTAGCCCCTGCATTTTTTGTTGGTCCCCGTGGGTGTTTTGATGTGATCAACCAAGTTGGTTAGGTCCTGCTGTGTTTGATCCCTGTGTTTGAGTGTGCAAGAGCTTAGGAGCACAGGAAGTCAAGCGGAAGACGCAGCTAGCGAGAAGGACAGCACGGGAAGGGAGCCGACGGGCTCGAAGCATCCGAAGAACGAGAGAGCTGCGGAAGAGTACATCGCTGGGCGAGAAGAACGTGCGCAGCGTTCGAGGGACGTTAAGCCGAGGAGGAAGACATCTCGAGGAGAAGGTCGGGAATTGGGTTCGGGTGAGCCCTATTCCGGTTGGCCGGAATCACCCAAAAGAATGGAGCTTCGGAAGTCAAAGCGAAGGAAAAACAAGCTGGAAAACAAGTTCAAGGCGCCCTCAACAAGTACTGGAGGCGCCTCCAACTTGGAGGAGCCTTAAAGCTTATTGGAGGCGCCTCCACCTTGGAGGCGCCTTCAACAAGTCTTAAGGCTCCTTCAACTGGTCAAATTTGACCGTTTGAGCGCGGATAAAGTTTTATCCGCTGACTCAGTTCGAGGCGCTTTGGACCTCTATTGGAGGCGCCTTGGACCTTCGAGATCAGATTTCCAGAGGCTATTTAAAGGCCCCTGGAGCTAGGAATTCAATACAACTCAAGCAATCAATTATGTAGCCATTCCTAGCAATAGTTCTAAGCTTCCAAAGTGTAAAAGGCTTCTCCGCCTTCAGTAAAGGAGATTCTTTTTAGTCCACTTCTCATTGCCCTGGATTAACAACCTCCTTGGTTGTAACCAGGTTAAATTTCTGTTTCTTTTCTATTTACTGCTTTAATTACTTTACTGTTTTATTTACTATTGCACTAATTGAGTTGAAAGCACGAGGAGGGTATAGTTTATTTTTGTTTTCAGCAATTCACCCCCCTCTTGCCGGCCTCCGCTGCACCTACAATTGGTATCAGAGCCTGATCGCCTCAGAAGGACTAACCGCCAACTAAAGCACTACGATCAAGACGATGGCCGTAGCGAACATCCATCCCCTGAAGTTTGACAGAGACTTCGCCACATGGAAGCGCAAAATGGAGGTATTTTTTAAAACTAAATTTGACATTCTTTTAATAATGAAATATGGCTATGCAGTTCTGAAAGATAAGGAGGAAAACACCTGGACGAAAAAGGAACAAGCAGATTTCGTCGCCAACGGGAAGGCTGAGTTCCACCTACTCAGCGTTCTGCCGTCTCAGGAGGTAAATCGGATCCGAAGCTACGACTCCGCGAAAGATCTCTGGGAAAAATTCCTGGAGCTTCACGAAGGTACCTCCGAAGCAAAGCTAGCAAGGCGCGACATCCTCCGGACCTAGTTGACAAACCTCCTGATGAACCAAGGCGAGAAGGTAGCGCAACTCCAAGCGAGGATCAAAGAGCTGATAACTCAACTCAACAACCTTGGAGAAGAAGTAACGAATCGGGACTCGATCTGGTATGCGCTCAACACTTTTCCGAGAACTTCCGATTGGGCCTCCTTAGTAGATGCGTACTACATCTCTAAGGACTTTGAGGTAAGTACTTTAGATCAATTGTTTTCTACTTTTGAACTTTACGAATCTCGAGTTACAGAGCCCAATGGAGTGGAGAAGACCAGTCAGAACATTGCCTTAAAGGCAAAAATAAACGGTTCTGACTCAGAAGCCTCGGTCGACGAATCCGAAGCGGCACTACTGGTAAGACGCTTCAATAAATTTTTTAATACTAATAAGTTTAGATCGCAGAGGCATCAACGAAAGAAAAGAACATTTCGTTGCTACAACTGCAACGAAGAAGGGCATATCAAGGAGGACTGCCCGAAATTGAAGAGCAAACAGAAGGATAAGGAAAGGAGCAAGAATCCAGCTCGACCCAAACACAACCTAAAGGCCATGTGGGATGATTCGTCGTCCTCCAAATCAGAAGTCGAAAAATTCTCAGGGATAGCACTGATGGTCAACCATCAGCTAAAAGAAACGTCTAGCTCAGAGATGAGCATCGATGAAGGGAGAGGAACCTCAGAAGAAGAAAGCAGCAGTGAAGGGGGAGCATAACCAGATCAGGTAAGTAAGGTACGTAATCTAACCCCGACTCAGTCTTTTAAATTTATCAAGTCTCTGTCCAAAGAATTAGATCAATTAGAAAAAGAAAATACTGAATTGAAATTGATCCTTGCAAAAGCATGCCCAGTAGAAATGTATGATAACATAAAATCAAAAAATGATAAATTAAAATTAGAAATTGAAAAATTGAAATCTGATGCATGTTTAAATAAATTTCCAAACTCAAAATTAAAAAGTTATGGAAAATTAAATTGGTACATCAGAAAACACCAGGGTCAACTTAGAAAAGTGTCCAAAAACCATGTACCCCCTAAGTTTTTGACCAACCCTGTAGAAAGGAACCTTTATTGGGTTCCAAAATCATTGCTAGTTTAAATTTCTCTTTTAGTTAAAAGCTTATAGTGAGAAAATTAAACATTGCAATTCTTTATGGAAGCTTTGTCTAAGGAAGTGGTTGTTGCTCCAATAACCAAGAAGGCCTAGTGCCTCGCCACGACCTGGAAGCTAAAATATTGAAAAAAAAATGTTTAATTAACGTTCTGAAAAAACATTAAATAAGAATTAAATAATGCTTTGAAATTTTTTCAAACAGTTTTGAAAAATTCTAAAAAATCGATTTTGACTTAGAAATTGTTGTGAAAAAGTCATAGATTTTTTTTAAAATTTTCTTTAAATCTCAGTTATTTTTACTAAGAATTATTTTTAAAAATTAATTTTTCCTTGGAAAATTCAAAAATTCATTTGACTTGAAATTTTTAAAAAGAAAAAATTCAAAAATTTATTTGACTTAGAAAATTTTTTCAATAACCTCATTCTTACTTAGAAATTTTTTTGCAAAATTCAATTTTCTGAGATATCATTTTTATTAAATAGAAATTTTATCTAAAGTTAAAAAATTTTCCTAAAATATTTTTTGAGTTATCACCCCGTTTTTGCTGTGATCAAAGGGGGAGAGAAAGGTTACCAAGTTAAGGGGGAGTTAGAAAGTTTAAAATTTTAATATTTTTCTAAATTGTGTTGTAATTTTATTTATTGCAAACTAATGCTTAATATGTGAGTTTAGTAATTTTCTTTTAAATTTACTTTTCTGTCTATTTTTACCCTAACTTGAACTTGGGCTGATGCACATCAAAAAGGGGGAGATTGTTGGTCCCCGTGGGTGTTTTGATGTGATCAACCAAGTTGGTTAGGTCCTGCTGTGTTTGATCCCTGTGTCTGAGTGTGTAAGAGCTTAGGAGCACAGGAAGTCGAGCAGAAGACGTAGCTAGCGAGAAGGACGGCACGGGAAGGGAGCCGACAGGCTCGGTGCGTCTGAAGGACGAGAGAGCTGCGGAAGAGTACAGCGGTGGGCGAGAAGAACGTGCGCGGCGTTCGAGGGATGTTAAGCCGGGGAGGAAGACTGCTCGAGGAAAAGGCCAGGAATTGGTTTCGGGTGAGCCCTATTCCGGTTGGCCGCGATCACCCAAAAGATTGGAGCTTCGGAAGTCAAAGCGAAGGAAAAACAAGCTCAAGGCGCCCTCAACAAGTACTGAAGGCGCCTCCAACTTGGAGGCGCCTTAAAGCTTGTTGGAGGCGCCTCCACCATGGAGGCGCCTTCAACAAGTCTTAAGGCGCCTTCAACTGGTCAAATTTGACCGTTTGAGCACGAATAAAGTTTTATCCGCTGACTCAGTTCGAGGCGCCTTGGACCTCTATTGGAGGCGCCTTGGACCTTCGAGATCAGATTTCCAGAGGCTATTTAAAGGCCCCTAGAGCTAGGAATTCAATACAACTCAAGCAATCAATTGTGTAGCCATTCCTAGCAATAGTTCTAAGCTTCCAAAGTGTAAAAGTTTCTCCGCCTTCAGTAAAGAAGATTCTTTTTAGTGCGCTTCTCATTTCCCTGGATTAACAACCTCCTTGGTTGTAACCAGGTTGAATTTCTATTTCTTTTCTGTTTACTGCTTTAATTACTTTACTGCTTTATTTAATATTGCACTAATTGAGTTGAAAGCACGAGGAGGGTATAGTTTATTTTTGTTTTTAGCAATTCACCCCCCTCTTGTCGGCCTCCGCTGCACCTACATTTGTTAGTCTGAAAGGTATAACATTATAGCAATATGTACCTTCAGCAGTTATAAAACTAACATTTTCTTGATCTTCCTTAGCAAGCGGGACTTGATGATATCCCTGATAAGCATCTAGTATGCATATAAACTCACATCCAATAGTAGAATCCACCACTTGGTCGATGCGAGGTACGGGATAATAATCCTTTGGGAAAGCTTTATTGAGATCCCAAAAATCTATGCATACTCGTCATTTGTTACTAGGCTTGGAAACCAGGACCACATTGGCCAACTAGCTGGAATTGTACCTTTCGGATATAACCAGCTTCCAGTAACTTATCCACCTCTTCCTTGATGATTTTATTTTGATCAGCTCCAAAATCCCGCTTCCTCTATTTGACCAGCTGGGCATTAGGATACATATGAAGTGTGTGCTCTATAACCATAGGGGACACTCCTGTCACTTATTTGGGCATTCAGGCGAACACATCATTATTGCGTATTAAACATTGTATCAGCTTGGCTTTTAGTTTTGACTCCAGATCCGATCCTACATGAGTAACAGCTTCCGATCGACCAATTTGAATCTGCACCTCCTCTTTTTCTTCATACACCATGGAGGGAGGCCCTTCCTGGATAGCATTAATTTCCATTCTTTAGATTTCTCATGCAGCATTAGCCTCCGCCTTAACTATTTCCATGTAGCACTTGCACGCTACCAGTTGATTTCCTTTTACCTCCCCTACTTGATCATGCACATGAAATATAATCTTTTAGCAAAAGGTAGAAATGACTGCCCAAAACTCATTTAAGACTGGTCGACCCAGGATAACATTATATGCAGAGAGCACGTCCACCACCATTTAATACGACTGGCGTGTCATCATCAGGGACTCCTCCCCTAAAGATATGGCTAATTTTATCTGACCCAATGGTTGAACTTCATTTCTCGTGAACCCATATAGTGAAGTTACCATGGGTTGCAGCTCACTCAGATTTATCTGTAACTGATCAAAAGCTTATTTAAAAATAATATTAACTGAACTACCAGTATCAATAAAGGTATGAGAAATGTTGTAATTGGCTATAACAACCTTGACTATTAATGCATCATCATGAGGCACTTCTACCCCTTCAAATCTCTAGGTCTGAAACTAATTTCTAGCCCGGCTGCCTTTTCTGTGCTACACCTAATAGCGTGAATCTCCAATCATCGAGCATGTGATTTCCTCACCCAGTTAGAATCACCATTCGTCAATCCTCCAATTATCATGTTAATATTACCCCGAGCAACATTACTGTAATTTTCTTCTTGTCGAGCAAATGTTGTTTCTTGTTGCACCTGACCGAGTGTTTGAGCTTGCCCGGTCAAGAGCGGCAAAACTCCTGCTTGTAATTCAGTCGTCCGATATTCCAGCTTGAGTGGGCTATTTTTCCTTGAATACTGTCGATGATTTAGGGCTGGAGAATGTCACTGATATCGAGGATTATGAGCTTGTTGATTCCTCATAGTATAATAATTTTCTATACTATGAGTATTCATTTGATGGTATGTACACCATCTTCGCAGAATCTCTTAAGGGACTCCCACATGTTGCACAACTTGAGGTCGCGGTTCAGAGTGCCGCTATGGAGGAACTACGCGAGGCCCTCTGGGTGGTTGAGCAGGAACCACCAGACGATCCACATTTAGAGCGAGAGTGGGAGCAACTTCTTTCCTTTGAGCAGCTTGAGCTTCCTCCATATTAATAAACTCAATTGCTCGCTCGATTAACAAATCAAAGTTGGTGGGAGGATTCCTGACCAGATCTTTAAAGAAATCATTATCATTAAGTCCTTGAGAGAAGGCACTTACCAAAATCTCTGTATTAGCCGTAGGAACATCTATAGCTACTTGATTAAATCTCTTAATATAAGCTCTGATGCTCTCCTTGGGCCCCTACTTGATTGAAAAAAGACTCCAAGGGGTTTTGTGATACCATCGGTTACTAGAGAAATGATGGAGAAATACCTTACAAAAATCCTTAAAATGACGAATAGAGTTATTTGGCAACCTCTTGAACCATCTGTAAGCTGCCCCTCCAAATTTAGTGAGGAACATTTAGCACTTAACACCATTAGTAAATTGTTATAGGAGAGTGGTGTTCTCAAATTTAAGAAGATGATCCTCTGGATCTATTTTCCCTGAATATTCTCTGATATTTAAGTTTTGATAGTGTTTCAACAAAAGATCATTTAGCACCCGTTGAGAGAAAGGAGTAATGATTCTCTCAGGAGAGCTATCGCTGACTATCATCTTCCCTTTATGCTTATCCCTTATAGGTGCTTCTCCCGAAGATTCTTGGAGGGCTTCCGTTCACCCTCCTTATTCAAAAGGTGCGTGAAAAAATGTCGAGGATGTCAGATTGGGGAGAGAGGAGTGGGAAGCAAGCGAGCAGGATCATCTTCCTCACCCCCCTTTCCTTTTGATAAGAAGTTGTCAATATCACCGGATTTGGAGCCACGGACAATGTACCACCAGTATTGACTTGTTGTTATTGTTGCAATAGTTTTTGCACTCTAGCGTTGATGAGCAGCTCCAGATCTTCTTGCGTCATGGCTATGGTATTAGGTTTTCCAGCTTCTTCCATCTCGTAGCTTCAGATCCAGGTGAAGATTCCCATTGACGACGTCAAATTTGATCCTATCTGAAATCTGTGAGAAGGTATGTTGATTGCGATGAACAATGATTCTAAGGAATATGAACTCCTAAAGATCCAGAAGAGCTCCTCAATGATCCGGCGCATAGTGAGACGAGCTAACTATCGTTAGTGACCCAAGACTGGGGTGGGGATCCTTGGCTAGGCCCTCCAACACTCAAGTCAGTTCCTTCTCTTCAAGGTGGAAGAAGAAGAAGAATGACAGTAATGAAAGTACTCAGAAGTAGAGTTTTGGATGCTAGAGTTGTGTACCTTGCTAATAGAGAGGATTCCCCTTTTTATACTACCTCATATAACCTCCGTAGTCATGAGGTGATCCCTGGTTTGTTAAAATTTGTTAGAAGATGAAGTACCACTTTAGGCTTCATGCAATAAATCTTCAAGGAATCTTTTTTGTACCCCAGATGTACCTCTTTTGTCATTTATGACTCATATTTCTGATGAAATATGAATGAGAATATGTCCCTATAACTGAAGAAGCTTCTAGAGAATATTTCCCGCTAAATTGGTCATAAAGCAACTTACTACTTGTACACCATCCTCTGTTAAGTATGTTTTAGCCAATCATTCAAGTCGGTCGTATATATATATTGAGAATACCTTTTGTTAAGCATGTTTTGACTGGTAATATACTGAAAGCTATATAAGGCTAAGTGCCTTTAAACTCGGTCGGGCTTTACCTAGCCAAGCATATATAAACATACTTGTGCTCGCTCGACCTTCACTTGGCCGGTAATATACTGAAAACTATATAAGGCTAAGTGGCTTTAAGGTCGGTCGGGCTTTGCCTAGTTGAGCGTATATAAGCCCACTTGTGCTTGTCCAGCCCTTGCTCTGCCGGTCATATACTAAAAGCTCTCATAAGGTTGAATGTCTTTAAGCTCGGTCAGGCTTTGCCTGGCCGAACGCATATAAGCATACTTGTGCTCGCTTGGCCTTTACTTGGCCTATAATATACTGAAAGCTATGTAAGGATAAGTGTCTTTAAGCTCAGTCGGGCTTTGCCTGGCCGAGTGCATATAAGCATACCTTGTAGGTGCAGCGGAGGCCGGCAAGAGGGGGGTGAATTGCCTGCACAAATTAAAACTACCCTCCTCGGATCTTTCAACTCAAAAATAAAACAACTATAATAAAATTAAAAGCAAAAATAAAAAGAGACAGAATTTTAACTTGGTTACAACCAAGACGGTTGTTAATCCAAGGCAGTCGAAGATCGCACTAGCAGAGTCTCCTTCACTGTAGGCGAAGAAGCCTTTTTACACACTTAAAACGCTCACTATTTGCTAGGAATGACTACAGAGTTGATTGCTTGAGTTGTTGAATATTTCCTAGTTCCAGGGACCTTTATATAGCTCCTGGAAAGTCTATCCCGAGGGTCCAAGGCACCTCCAACAAGGTCCAAGGTGCCTCCAACGAGAGAGGGTAAAACTTTATCCAAACAGCTCAACGTTCACTTCTGCCAGGTCCGAGACGCCTCCAACAGGTATTGAAGGTGCCTTCAAGCTGGAGGCGCCTCCAAGCCTGATGGAGGCGCCTCCAAGCTGGCTGGCAGCTATTTTCAACTTGCTTGCTTCTCTGCTTCATCTTCCGAAGTTTCGTTCTTTTGGGTGATTCCGGCCAACCGAAATAGGGCTCACCCGAACCCAATTTCTGGCCTTCTCTTCGAGCAGGCTTCCGTCCGGCTTCTCGTCCCTCGAACGCCGTGCACATTCCTCTCATCCACCGGAATACTCTTCCGCAGCTCTCTTGTCCTTCGGACGCACCGAGCCCGTCGGCTCCCTTCCCGTGTCGTCCTTCTCGCTAGCTGCGTCTTCCGCTCGACTTCTTGCGCTCCTAAGCTCTTGCACACTCAGACACAGGGATCAAACATAAAGCAGGACCTAACCAACTTGGTTGATCACATCAAAACACCCACGGGGACCAACAATCTCTCCCTTTTTGATGTGCATCAACCCAAGTTCAAGTTAGGGTTAAAATAGACAGAAAAGTAATTTTAAAAGAAAATTACTAAACTAACATATTAAGCATCAGTTTGCAATAAATAAAATTGCAACTACTAAATTAAGAGTTAACCAGAAAAAATATTTTTAATTTTAAAAAAATTTTCTCCCCCTAAACATGTACTTCTCTAAACTTGTACATTTCTATAACTTGTACCTTTCTCTCCCCCTTTGATCACAGCAAAAACAGGGTAGCAGAAAAAAATTTTAGAATTTAAGATGAAAAAATGTCTAAGTAAACTGAATTTATAGAATTTTCAAAAATAGAAATTTCAAAAAAAAATTCTAAGTAAAATGAAATTTTTGGAAATTTTTTTTAAAAAAAATTAAGTAAAATTTCTAAGTGACAAAAGAATTCTAACTAAAATGATTTATTTTAATTTTTTCAAAATAATTTCTAAGTCAAAAATTGATTTTTAGAATTTTAGAAAGAATTCTAAGTAAAACTTTGAAGAGACATTTTTCTAGATAATAAAAAAAATGAATTTCTAAGGAAATGTTTAAAAACTTTTCAAAGAATTATTTAATTCTAATTTTAATGCTTTTATCAGAAAGTTAATTAAACATTTTTATTTCGAAATTTCGGCTTCCAGGTCATGGCGAGGCACTAGGCCTTCTTGGTTATTGGAGCAACAACAACTTCCTTAAACAAAACTTCCATAAAGAAACTCAAAGTTTAATTTTCTCACTGTAAGCTTTTAATTAAATAAATTAATTTAGCACAGATTTCGGAACTCAATAGAGGTTCCTTCCTACAGGGTTATTTAAAAATTTTGGAGGTACATAGTTCTTGGGCAATCTTCTAAGTTGACCCTGATGGTTTCTAATGTACCAATTTAATTTTTCATAAATTCTAACTTTTGATTTTGGAAATCTATTTAAGCATGCATCAGTTTTTAAATTTTTAATTTCTAATTTTATATTATCATTTTCTGATTTTAGATTATCGTACATCTCAAGTGGACATGTTTTTGCTAATTTCAATTTCAATTCAGCATTTTCTTTTTCTAATTTGAATAAGTCTTTAAAAAGAGACTTAATAAAGCGAAAAGACTAAGTCGGGGTTAGATTATGTACCTTACTTACTTGACTTGGTGAGGCTCCCCCTTCACTACAGCTTTCCTCTTCTGATGTTCCTCCCCCTTCATCTATGCTCATCTCTGAGCTTGACTCTTCTTCTGTCTGATGGTTAGCCATTAGCGCTAACCCCGAGAAGACTTTGATGTCTGATTTGGAAGACGACGAATCTGACCAAGTGGCCTTCACGTTCTTGTGCTTGGAGGATTCTGACTTCTTGTACTTGACATTTTCCTTTTGTTTCTGCTTGCTCTTTAATTTCGGGCAGTCATCCTTGATGTGCCCTTCTTCGTTGTAGTTGTAGCAGCGAACCATTCTCCTTTTTCGCTCATGCTTCTACGATCTAAATTTGTTAGATTTAAAAAACTTATTAAATCGTCTTACCATTAATGCAGCTTCGGATTCATCGATCGAGGCTTCGAAGTCAGAATCGTTTGTTTTTGCCTTTAAGGCAATGTTCTGACTAGTCTTCTCTACTTCATTGGGCTCTGCAACTCGAGATTCGTGATGTTCAAAAATAGAAAATAAATTTTCTAAAGTAATTACCTCTAAGTCCTTAGAGATGTAGTACGCATCTACTAAGAAGGCCCACTCTGGAGTTCTGGGGAAAGCATTGAGCGCGTATAGGATAGAGTCTCGGTTCGTTACTTCTTCTCCAAGATTGGTTAGTTGCGTGATCAGCTCTTTGATTCTTTCTTGGAGTTGCGCTACCTTCTCGCCTTGGTTCATCCGGAGGTTCGTTAATTGGGTCCGGAGGATGTCGCGCCTCGCTAGTTTGGCTTCCGAGGTACCTTCGTGAAGCTCCAGGAATTTTTCCCAGAGGTCTTTCGCAGAGGAGTAGCTTCCGATTCTACTTACCTCTTGTGGTGGCAGCACGCTCAGCAGGTGGAATTCTGGCTTTCCGTTGGCAACAAACTCGGCCTGCTCCTTCTTGCTCCACTGATGCTCTTCTTTGTCTTTCGGAACTTCAAAGCCATATTTCATAGTTAGTAAAATATCGAAGTCGGTTTTAAAGAATACCTCCATCCGGCATTTCCACGCCGCGAAGTCTCCATCGAACTTCGGGGGATGAATATTTGCTTCAGCCATCGTCTTGATCGTTGTGCTTCAGTCGATGGTTAGTCCTTCTGAGGCAACCTGACTCTAATACCAATTGTAGGTGCAGCGAAGGTCGGCAAGAGGGGGTGAATTGTCTGCACAAATTAAAACTACCCTCCTCGGATCTTTCAACTCAAAAATAAAGCAACTATAATAAAATTAAAAGCAGAAATAAAAAGAGACAGAATTTTAACTTGGTTACAACTAAGACGGTTGTTAATCCAAGGCAGTCGAAGATCGCACTAGCAGAGTCTCCTTCACTGTAGGTGGAGAAGCCTTTTTACACACTTAAAATGCTCACTAGTTGCTAGGAATGACTACAGAGTTGATTACATGAGTTGTTGAATATTTCCTAGCTCTAGGGGCCTTTATATAGCTCTTGGAAAGTCTATCCCGAGGGTCCAAGACGCCTCCAACAAGGTCCAAGGCGCTTCCAACGAGAGAGGGGATAAAACTTTATCCAAATAGCTCAATGTTCACTTCTGCCAGGTCCGAGGCGCCTCCAACAGGTATTGAAAGCGCCTTCAAGCTGGAGGAGCCTCCAAGCCTGATGGAGGCGCCTCCAAGCTGGCTAGCAGCTTTTTCCAACTTGCTTGCTTCTTTGCTTCATCTTCCAAAGTTCCGTTCTTTTGGGTGATTCCGACCAACCGAAATAGGGCTTACCCGAACCCAATTTCCGGCCTTCTCCTCGAGCAGGCTTCCGTCCGGCTTCTCGTCCCTCAAATGCCGCACACGTTCTTCTCATCCACCGAAGTACTCTTTCGCAGCTCTCTCGTCCTTCAAACGCACCGAGCCTGTCGGCTCCCTTCCCATGTCGTCCTTCTCGCTAGCTGCGTCTTCCACTCGACTTCCTACGCTCCTACGCTCCTAAGCTCCTGCACACTCAGACACAGGGATCAAACACAAAGCAGGACCTAACCAACTTGGTTGATCACATCAAAACACCCACGGGGACCAACAGTGCTCACTCGGCCGGTAATATACTAAAATTTGTATAAGGCTAAGTGCTCTTAAGCTCGGTTGGGCTTTGTCCAGCCGAGCGCATATAAGCACACTGGTGCTCGCTCTCCTTTCACTCGACCGGTAATATATTAAAAGTTGTATAAGGCTAAGTACTTTTAAGCTGAGTCAGGTTTGTTCAGCCAAGCACATATAAGCACATTAGTGCTCGCTCAACCTTCACTCGGCCGATAATATACTAAAAGCTATATAACGCTAAGTACCTTTAAGTTCGGTCAGGCTTTGTTCAACCGAGCACATATAAGCACACTAGTGCTCACTCTACCTTCACTCGACCAATAATATACTAAATGCTTTCCTAAAGCTAAACACTTCTAATCTCGATCAGGCATCACCTGACCAAGCGCCTACGGAAAACCTTTCATTTGGTCGGCCATTATCCTACTAACCATACATTTACCCAGCTATGGGCCTCTTCTTTCTCTTTCAACCATGACCTCCATGTCCGACATGCCAGCTTATCATAACCCATATCACATATCTAGCATAAATGTATCATGGTATGTGGATGTTGCAAACTACCTTGCCAGTAGGGTAATTCCACTAAATCTTACTTCCCAACAAAAAAAAAAAAAGAAAAGTTGTACTAATGTCAAGTATTATGTATGGTATAAACCACTCCGTTACAAGATGTGTGGCAATGCAATCTATCAAAAATGTGTACCCGAGGAAGAAACTAAAGACATTTTGCATTGTTTTCATTCATCATCTTATGGAGGGCACATTGGGATTGTAAAAACTGCTATAATGATTTTACAAGATGGATTCTTTTAGCCGCACTTATTCAAAGATGCATGGGAATATGTTTAATTTTGTAATCAATGTCAGAAGACTGGAAACATCACCAAGTGACATGATATGTCACTTAATTATATTCTTGAAGTTGAACTATTCAATGTTTTGGGAGTAGACTTCATGGGACCCTTTCCTTCATCATGCAGTAATAATTACATTCTAGTTGCAATTGATTATGTGTCTAAATGGGAACATCAAAAGACTAGAAACATCACCAAGTGACATGAGATGCCAATTAATTATATTCTTGAAGTTGAACTATTCAATGTTTCGGGAGTAGACTTCAAGGGACCCTTTCATTCATCATGCAGTAATAATTACATTCTAGTTGCAGTTGATTATGTGTCTAAATGGGTGGAAGCTATAGCTTCTCCTACTTGTGATGCCAGAACTATGACCAAAATGTTCAAGAAGATCATCTTTCTTCAATTTGGATTCCCTAGAGTAGTCATTAGCGATGGGAGGTCTCATTTTATTGAAAGGCAATTTGAGAACCTACTCAAGAAATATGGGGTTAGTCATAAATTTACAACGCCATATCATCGACAGACTAGTGGACAAGTTGAAATTTCTAATAGAGAGATCAAATCACTATTAGAGAAGATAGTATCTACATCTCGAAAGGATTGGTCCCTAAAACTAGATGATGCTTTATGGGCATATCGCATTGCCTATAAGACTCCAATTGGAATGACCCCATTTTGGTTAGTTTATGGAAAGTCATGGCATCTCCTAGTTGAATTAGAATACAAGGCTTATGTAACGCCCGCCCTCCCTGCTACTCAAAGGGACAGGGCTACTTACTTACTTAACCATTCCAGGATACATACATATTCAAAAATTCTTTCTTATAACTTAAAGAAGCGGAAATGTCATAGAGTTATACTGGAATGTAACATAAATACAATGGTTCCTGTCAATCATAACAAAACATTATAGCAGGTCTTATTCGTCCCAACCGAGCCACTGCCACACACACCTCCTTGCCTCTCCTGCAGCTCCCCTAGGTCATCCATCCCTTGCCTTTATCTGTGATACAAGGAAGTAAGCTATGAGCACACGGGCTCAGTAAAATTCTTTCCTACTCACAAAAATCCGTATCTCAAGCATAATCATACAAGCATATCATCAATGAACAAATAACATAATCATCACTATGTGGGCATGGTTTCTTATCATAACATATTCTTATGAATCATGTTTCTAACATATCATAAACAAAGTAATCATATGAGGTGAACCATAGGAAGCATAACATATCATGAACATGGAAAGAAACATATCATATAAGAATGGGTGCATTATGCAAAATGCCTTTTTAAAACATATGCCATGTTGAGTGCAAAATGTCTTTATACATATCTTTTAATACTTGAACATAATATCATCATCATGAGGGCCCGGCTTGTACCACATACATACATAAATGCGCGCAATCCCTAGGACAGGGTAGCTAGCCCCGTACCTACTAGGGATCTAGACCCGTTCATAGTCCGTCGGTCTAGGGGCGTACTAAGGAGCCCATCCCTTTTTACTAGACCCGTTCATAGTCCGTCGGTCTAGGGGCGCTTATGGAGCCCACCCTTGGTACAAGCCATACAAAGTAAAGTGCATGTCATGCATATCATATCATCATAATTGTCATATCATATCATCATAAGGTCATGCTCTTGTCTTAACATGAAGAGTGCTCTTAATCCCAACTTAAGGGAAGCAACTCTTTGTCATTTTCTTATCATATCATAAGGCATGCATTCTTGGCACATGGCCATCATATAAAACCATTATCATGCTTGGTTCATAAACTTACATAGATGAGCATGCAACATGTTGAAATCATACATGCTTGAGTACATAATCATCATAAGGATCATATCATGCATAATTCATAACATACATAATCAACATGTTACTGATCTTATCATAAAGCATGCACACTTAACATAAAACATATCATAAGCAAATTCATAGCTTGCTAAGTTTAAGTTAAAAACTTTCTTGAATTCTAAGTTATAGTCATGGCCGAAAGTTCATAACAAAAGAATACTCCAAAGCCACATACAACATGAATACTTAGCAAATCTTATAACATATCATAAGGAGTCTATGAACATACTAAGTTAGGTTTTGAGTTTCATGAACCCTAACACCTTATCATAGCCGAAACATCATAACAAGAAGTAAACTTCTAAGCAACACATGAACATAAATACTTAGCCACATTGTTAACATATCATAAGGAAGTCTATGAGCATGCTAGATTAGGTTTTGAGCTTTGTGAAACCCTACATTATTATCATGGCCGAAACTTCATAAGCCAAGGATGTACACTTCTAAACAACATGTAGCATGAACACCTAGCTAATTCCATCATATATCATAAAGAAGTCCATAAGTACACTAAATTAGGTTTTGGAGCTTCATGAACCCTAAGGATTCATCATGGCCGAAACTCCATCATGTAGAAAATGAACTCCTAAGCAACATATAAGTACAAGTTTCTATCCCATTTTATAACATATCATCAAGGAACCTATGAGCATACTAACTTAGGTTTTTGGGCTTCATGAACCCTAAAAATTATCATAGCCAAAACATCATGCAACAAGAAGTGGACTTCTAATAAATCTCTTAACATGAATACTTAGCCAATTTGATAACATATCACAAGGAAACTTATAAACATGCTAAATTAGGTTTAGAGCTTTATGAAACCCTAAATCACTATCTTGGCCGAAACTTCACAACTAGGAAATAAACTTATGAACAACATGTAGACATAAATCTTTTTAGTTAATTTCATAACATATCACATGGAGGTCTATGATCATACTAAATTAGGTTTTGAGTTTCATAACCCCTAATGTTTCCATCATGGCCGAAACTTCTTCAAGCAAAACATAGCTTCTAACAACATATGAACATGAATCTCTAACAAATTTCATAACATATCATAAATAAATCTATGAGCAAGTTAGATTAGGTTTTAAGCCTCATGAACCCTATATTTCTATCATGGCCTAACCCTTCTTCAAGAAAGAACAAAATCTCTAGATAACATATGAACATGAATCTCTAGCAACTTTTATAACACATCATAAGTAAATCTAAGAGCAAGTTAGATTAGGTTTTAAGCCTCATGAAGCCTATATTTTTGATTATGGCTGAACCCTTCTTCAACAAGAACAAAATCTCTAGATAACATATGAACATGAATCTCTAGCAACTTTCATAACACATCATAAATATACCTAAGAGCAAGTTAGATTAGGTTTTAAGCCTCATGAACCCTATATTTCTATCATGGCCGAACCCTTCTTCAAGCAAGAACAAAATCTCTAGATAACATATGAACATGAATCTCTAGCAACTTTTATAACACATCATAAGTAAATCTAAGAGCAAGTTAGATTAGGTTTTAAGCCTCATGAACCCTATATTTTTTATCATGGCCGAAACTTATAAAAAGGAGAAAAAGTTGATAAACATCTCAATAAGAAGATCAAGCTTAACATCAATCAAGTTCATAAGCATGGTTTCTTCTCTTCTTTTATTTCAAATTCTAAGAGTTTGAGTCTTTCGAGAAAACCGTAAGCAACTTATACCACAGGTGAGGGAATACTTACATCCTTATTCGCTTAAGGAAAGAGAGATCTTGCTTGTTGAGCCTTCCTAGAGAGGGGTCTTCCTTGTTTTTGGGTTTCGGCAAGGAGAGGTAGGGGAGGTTCCTTGGTCATGGTGAGGAAGAGGAGGGAGGAGGAAGAGAAGAAAAAATGAAGTTTCTTCTTAATTTCCCCTTTTATTCATCATGAGAGGAGGAAGGGAAAATGTATTTTTCCTTCTCCTTTCTTTTACTTTTCCTTAATGAAAAGAGGAAGTAAAAATCCTCTTTTGTTTTGAGAGGGAGAGGGCAACTTAACTTCTCCTTCTCAATGAAACAAAATCTCTTTTCTTACCCTTAACTATATTGTCACTTCTTTCTTTAACAATAATTTCTCTTGGTCTATTGGTTAACACATGTATATATCTAGTAGGAGATCCAAGGTTCAAGGCTTGGTCATCTCTCTTTTTGGTTCTATTTTTATTTTTTATTATTTTTGTAAATTCCACATAAGGCCTATTTTTATTCATGATAAAAATATCTAAAATTTTTCTAAGTACTCCATGGGTGTTCCAGCTTATTGGGTGATTTAAGGCCTCAATTTTGATTTGAAGGCAGCTGAAGAAAAAAAGAAACTCTAACTTAATGAACTTGACGAATTAAGGATGGATGCATACGAACATGCTAAGTCTTATAAAGAAAGAACAAAGAGATAGCATGATTGACACATTTTATGATGAAAATTCAAAGAAGGAGACTTAGTATTATTATTCAACTCAAAATTGAAACTTTTCCTCGAGAAGTTAAAATCATGGTAGACTGGACCATTTAAAGTTCAAAAGATATATCCATATGGAGCAGTTGATAAATGGAGTAAGGAGTTTGGATATTGTAAAGTAAATGGGTAGCGATTAAAGAGTTATTTCCTTGGAATGTCAATTGATGGAGATGAAAGACTATATTTTTCTAAGCCTCGACCCCTAGAATGAACATAATAGTGGTCGAGCTCGTGACCCCTAAACGAGCGCTACTTGGGATGCAACCCAAGGGTTTCTTCATTTTTGTCTTCTTGTTATCCTAGTTTTTAACTTTTCTCGAGTCTAATTCATGTTTAGTTCCATTTTTAGGATTGTGAAGAATAAAGATCTCTAGATAGCGAGAACATCTACTGGGGTTGTGTTAAGAAGACATGGTCGTGTCTCTTTAGCCTAAGCTAATACAGTATGACCGTGTAGAATGACATGGTCATGTGAACTCACCTGACAGCAACATGGTATGGCTGTGTAGAATGACATGGTTGTTAGATCGTAGAGCTCGCTAGAGGGGGTGAATAGCGATTTAAAATTTTGAATTAAGTACACAGCGGAAATACAAATGACAATGCTAACACAGATTGTTTTTACTTGGTTCGGAGCCTTCGTCGACTCCTACTCCAAGACTCACACTCGTCTAGTACTTTCGTTGGGCAATCACTAATAATTTGCAAGATGTTACAAATGTAAGTACAAGAATAAAACAATATCGACAATAGAGAAAAGAAAATCGAGCACAGGTTGTCGGAGAGGCTTCGCAACGTCGCAGGAGCAAAGCACAGAGGAGTAGTCGTAAAAGCAGTTCTTGCTATGTTTGATGCTCCGTGGAGGCCTTCTTTTATAGGCATACTCCGGGCGCCCAGATCCCTTCCGAGCACTCGGACTGTGACGTAGGTCCGGCCAATCAGCGGGCTCCAAATATGTGACAAGATAGATTTTGCCTTCCAGGCACCCGGATCCCTTCCAAGCGCCCGAACCACCTTTCTCCAGAAAGTCCTTTTCCTACAAGAAAATGTTAGTCTGAGGTAAAATAAAAGTTAAGCTACCCTTTAAAACAAAAGCTAGCATAATTATAGTAAAAGAGTAGTAATTAGATTCTGTCTCACCGAGATTGGAATCTAGTCACGATCTCAACTTAGATTCCCGAAACGGTTCTAAGTTGGATCGATGCTTACTGTTCCCTTGAACGGGGAACGCGTCCTCACCAAGTCACTCCCCTCTAGTGATTTACCTTAACTTACCTGCCAGATATTCGGTAAGCTCATCAACCTATTTGGACTTCGTGCCAACTATCAAGTCAGCCCGTCGACCTAGCTGGACTTCGTGCCAGACATTCGGTCAGCCCGTCAACCAGTCTGGACTTCGTGTCATCTATCAGGTTAGCTCGTCGACCTAGCTGGGCTTCGTGTCAGCTATCTGGTTGACCCGTAGACCTAGCTGGGCTTCGTGCCAACTATCCGGTCGGCCCATCGTGTGAGATATTGGAAAATTTAAATAAATAGGGTTATTTGAGAAATACCTTTATAAAAATTTTTCAGAATTTTTAGAAATTTTCTGGGAATTTTTCGGAGCTCGTACGATGGGTTTTGAGGGGACGAATTAACAGGTTCGGATAAAGCCTGTTTGGGATACCCATTTAAGTGAGGAAATGTTCTAATATATAAATCCCTTTTCCTTTACTTTTTATTTCTCCCAAACGTCGAACCCGACCCTCCTCTTCACTGCGATTTCCGATCCTTCTTCCCCGACGCCGATCTCCCCTCTGCTCGAAGCCTCTTCTAGCTTCGATCTCTCTTTCCATTCTTTACCGTCTCATCTCAGTCAATTATCGACCGTAGGATGCAGGCTGGAACTGGAGGTCGCCTGTTTCTCGCATGGACGACACGACGCCGACGATCGGTGGCTAGGGCACGGTGAGGGGCCAGATCTTGTATCGTCTCCCATCGGTAGACCTTCCTTCTCCTCTCCTCGCGCTGGACACAGTGCTATTACTCTCTTCGCTGGCTGGAACTAGACAGTGACGCCATCTGTGAGGTGTGATCTTGGAGGTAAGGTGTCACCGGAGATATGTGCTTAGCTAGATAGGGTTCTTCTCTGTATTGACCCCCCTCTTTCTCTGATCTGTGTCCTAGAGCCATCGTCGGAGAGGGATCTTAGTCGCTGGCTTCAGATTCTTGGCCGAGATCAAGTGCTCACTGGGAGCAAAGCCGAGCATCTGGTTCCATCTCTGTGGTTTGTTGATTAGGTGGCGTTGATCACTGGCACAACTTCCATAGATTCATTGCGTGATCCGAACAGAGGAGTTGATTCCAATAGGTTGTTCTGTTCTGTTGGGTGTTCCTATTTCGGCAGCAACCCCATTCTAGAAGCTTGATCGAGGTAAGGTGTAGGGATTTTTTTTACATATTGAGGAATTAGATGCATGCATTGAATTAGGGATAAATCGGTATATTACTAGATGGTTAGTATATCATTAGTTGATACATGTTGTAATTAGTTGTTGATTGTGTGTAGATTTATTTAGTTTAGAATTAATCTAATGGAATGATTAGGGTTAAGGTTATTAATCCTAGTCAATCGTTAGATTTCTAATCTAATTGGTGATTAGGGATTAGGTAACTAACCTTAATTGATCGTTAGATTTAATTAGGTAGGTTGTGATTGAAGTGATTAGGGTTTTGTCCTAATTTAGTATTAGGGATTTTATTTAGCTATTCATTTGGATTTAGCTAAATAAAATATATATATTGTTTTATATTTGACATAGGACTTTGATTCGAGACAGGCGTCTCGACGTTGGATTTGGTGTGATACTACCTGCTATTTGAGGCGAGTACCCTTTGACTTATCTTTTCGATATTGTCTTATGATATGTATAGTTTATATATAATTACTAGTGATTGGTAGTTTAGCATTTTTCCTGGGTTTAGTTTAGTTGATACCTGATACATGCTTCTACTGTTAGCTGCTATACATTAGTCTGGCATGCTTTTCTTTCTGGCTATGTTTATCTGTGTTCATAGAGATAGAGGTATTTATTGTGCTTCCCTCTATACTTGATTAATTGATAGATATTATTGGATATTTGATGTTGGATTCATGTTGTTTATTATCCTTGTTATATATGTGTTTATCTTTTTGGCACCTACACATATGGAGGAGGATATGTTCAGGTATGACATATTGTAGCCGCATGTACCATATTGCATGATTTGTATGCTGAGCGATTGACGACTCCATTATTGTTGAGCTCGTCGGCCGACTACATGGGCCTGCACACAATGTGACCACTTCATGGGTAGTGGCACAGCACTCAGGGTGTGTATGGCAGGTTGCTCGGTAGTGCTCCGCTGGGGTGCTCATTGGTAGTACGATGACAACGTGGTAGCACGCCGGGGTCCCTCCCTGTCATTGTGTACCGGGAGATGAGAGCATTGCGTTCCCTCACTATGTTTGAGGTAGGAGGATAGGTGTACTCCGACAGCATCTCGTCCACTCGGTCACTCATCAAGGGTAGTAACGGCAGAGTGCACGGTTGTCACAGCCCTACCCACTCGGTCTCACCATTATGTGTGAGATGGCTGACTAGCAGTAGGGGTGACCAGGACATGTCATTTGCATCATATGCACAGATTGTATTATTTGTGATTGATGCATTTTGGTGATTGCATATGATTGACATGCATACAGGTTATATGCTTTTGCTTTGACTATTTTTATCTGTGTATGTTCGCAGTCAGTTGCACAAGCCTCGCAGGTGAGTACAGTTTATTTCGGTTATGCATTTATTATTATTCTTGCTGTAAATTGTATTACATGCTTACTGTTAGTTACTACAATTTATTCAGCTATGCATATCTGTTATACTGTTACGAAACTGTACTATAGGTTCCATGGTTTAGGAGGTTGTATCATAGGTTATTACTGATAGTTATATGTTGTTGTACATATCTATTGGATTACCTGCTGAGTTCCTTGGACTCACACCGTTGTATTACTACATTTTAGGTTGAGGTCGTCGGGAGATATTCCAGTCGCTAGCCCCCCTTGTCTCGAGGATTTATTGTTGTCGATTGCTGTTATTATTTTTATGCATATGCCGGTGATGTGGGATTTTTGTATTGTGGACTTTATGTTGAACCTTTGGGTTTTCTACTTTTGTTTTCCGCTGCGGATATTTTCATTACTTCATGGATTTCGTTTTCTTCGTTGTAGTGGAGTAGGACGTTATACATATATCTGCGATGATTTCTATATCATCTTTTCTTTATATTAAACTGCATGGATTGTTTATATTAAACTTTGTGGAATGTTGATCGACTGATCGTCTCCCTACCATCTGGCGATACCTTGGATGTCACTCAGGAGGTCAGAGGTTGCCCGTTAGATTTTGGTAGCATTATACTCACTGTAGATTTGTTAGTACTGGAAATGGTCGAGTTCGACATTATCCTTTGCATGGATTGGCTATCTGCATATCATGCCACAGTTGATTGCCAGAAGAGGGTGGTCACGTTCCGACCTCCGAACCAACCCTCTTGGGATTTCACTAGCATTAGAGACGCTGGGATATTGACCATTTCTGCGATGCAGGCGCAGAAACTGCTATCACATGGATGTCAGGGATTTCTATTATCTTTGATTAATGCTGACGACAGCAGTAGTCCTCAGCTCTCAGACGTTCCCGTGGTCCGAGAGTATCCAGACGTTTTTCCAGATGAGTTACCAGGTTTGCCTCCTCGAAGACAAGTGGAGTTTGCTATTGAGCTGATTCCAGGGACTGCACCAACATCGAAAGCTCCTTATCGTATGACACCGAAAGAGTTGGACGAACTGAAGGTTCAACTCCAGGAGTTATTGGATAGGGGATTTATTCGCCCTAGTGTATCTCCGTGGGGTACTCTTGTACTATTCGTCAAGAATAAGGATGGTACTCTGAGGTTGTGCATCGATTATGGGCAGCTGAATGCAGTGACTATCAGAAATAAGTACCCTTTGCCACGGATTGAGGATTTATTTGATTAGCTCAGAGATAAATCAGTGTATTCTAAGATTGATCTGCGGTCTGGATATCATCAGCTGAGAGTCAAAGATTTTGATATTCAGAAGGCAGCATTCCGCACCAGATACGGACATTACGAGTTTTTGGTAATGCCATTTGGGCTTACCAATGCTCTTGCAGTATTTATGGATCTAATGAACCGTATCTTTCTAGAGTACCTAGATCAGTTTGTTATTATGTTTATCGATGATATATTGATCTATTCGCGTTCTGAGGAGGAGCACGTGCAGCATCTTCGCATAGTCTTGGAGACTCTAAGACGACATCATCTGTATGCGCAGTTCAGTAAGTGTGCATTTTGGCTATCTTCAGTTGGTTTTCTGGGACACGTGGTGTCAAGCTGAGATATTTCAGTAGATCCTCAAAAGATCGAGGCTATCACTAGCTGGGAGCAGCCGAAGTCAGTTCAGGAGATCCGTAGTTTCTTGGGATTGACTGGATATTACAGACGATTTGTTGAGGGTTTCTCCAGTATTGCTATGCCATTGACAAGTCTGACCAGAAAAGGCGTGAAGTTCACGTGGACAGAGGCTTGTGAGACCAACTTCCAGGAGCTGAAGCGGAGATTAGTATCAACACCAGTTTTGGTTTTACCTTCTGGTGATGACGGATTCGTACTTTACACAGACGCATCTCTTCAGGGCTTGGGCGCTATTTTGATGCAGCACGGTAGGGTAGTCTCCTATGCTTCTCGTCAGTTGAAGGAGCATGAGAAGAACTACCCAGTACATGATTTAGAGCTCGCTGCTATTATCTTTGCTTTGAAGATTTGGCGACATCATCTTTATGGTATTACTTTTGAGATTCTTACTGATCATAAGAGTCTCAAATATATTTTCATACAGAAGGAACTCAATCTCCGACAGAGAAGATGGAAGGAGTTCCTGAAGGATTATGATTGTACTATTAGCTACCATCCGGGTAAAGCTAATGTGGTTGCTGATGCACTTAGCAGGAAGTCCAGAGGGACTTTAGCTTGTCACTGAGTTTTAGTCACGGACTTGATTCAGGGATTCTCTGAGTTGGGCCTTGAGGAGCAGGGACGGACAGAGCAGGGTATTCTTGTTACCATGGTTGCTCAATCGTCGATCAGGATGAGGATTCGATAGGCCCAGGGCGGAGATCAGCATTTACAGTTCATTAGCAGCCAGATAGCTTCCAGACAGCAGACCGAGTTTACACGAGATGACGAGGGTATTGTTTATTTCCAAGGCAGATTATGTGTACCTCAGTCTCACCCGGTCATGGAAGAGTTACTTCAGGAGGCTCATCGTTCTAGATTTTCTATCCACCCAGGTGGGACTCGTATGTATCGTGATTTGAGACGTTCCTATTGGTGGAACGGTATGAAGAAAGACATCGCAGAGTTTGTAGCTAGATGTCTTATTTGTCAGTAGGTGAAGGCTGAGCACCAGAGACCTGCTGGTTTACTTCAGAGGATCCCTATCCCAGAGTGGAAGTGGGAGCATATTACTATGGATTTTGTGGTAGGATTGCCTGGGACTCGACAAGGCCATGATGTGATTTGGGTAATCGTTGACCGATTAACCAAATCCGTACATTTTATAGCAATCCGGAAGACTGATTCTCTTGATCGATTAGCAAAGCTATACTATCGTGAGATTATCAGATTGCATGGTGTTCCATTGAACATTATATCGGATAGAGACCCACGGTTTACGTCCTGATTCTGGCAGAGTTTGCAGTAGGCCTTGGACACACAGCTCCGTTTCAGTACGACATTTCATCCGCAGACAGATGGACAGTCAAAGAGGACCATTCAGACTTTGGAGGACTTGTTGAGGTCTTGTGTTATGGACTTCGGAGGTAGCTGGGAGGATCACCTGCCCTTGGTAGAGTTCTCCTACAACAATAGCTATCATTCGGCTATCCAGATGGCACCGTTTGAGGCGTTGTATGGTAGACCTTGTCGGACACCCACCCTATGGGAGGAGGTTGGGGAGGCCCAGCTGGTAGGACCTCAGAGAGCTCAGCAGGAGGCAGAGTTTATTCGTATTATCAGACGGAGGATGTCAGAGGCTCAGGACCATCAGAAGAGTTATGTTGACCGGCGACGGAGACCCCTAGAGTTCTCTACTGGTGATCATGTGTTTTTGAGAGTTTCACCATCCAAAGGGGTGAAGAGATTTGGTCTTCGAGGTAAGTTAGCTCCACGATATATTGGGTCATTCTAGATCTTGGAGAGGATTGGAGAAGTAGCTTACCGTCTGGCGCTACCACCATCTCTAGCTGGCATTCATGATGTATTCCATGTATCTATGCTGAGGAGATACGTATCCAATCTGACACATGTTCTGTCAGATATATCAGTTCCCATTCAGTCGAACGTTACTTACGAGGAGGTTCCGGTATGGATTCTAGACCATAGAGAGCGTCAGCTGCAAAACAAGACGGTTCAACTGGTTAAAGTAGGATGGCAGTATCATTCTGACGAGGAGGCTACTTGGGAGCTGGAGGATACGATCCGAGCTCGACACCCTCATCTGTTTACTTGAGGTATGTAGGTTAGAGTTTCTTTCAGCATTTTTATTGTTTGGTTATATTTGAGTGTTTGATGTTGGTTATAGTGAAATTTGGGGACCAAATTTTTATTAGTAGGGGAGAATGTGAGATATCGGAACATTTAAATAAATAGGTTTATTTGAGAAATAGCTTTATAAAATTTCTCCGGAATTTTTAGAAATTTTCTAGGAATTTTTCGGAGCTCGTACGACGGGTTTTGAGGGGACGAATTAACAGGTTCGGATAAAGCCTGTTTGGGATACCCATTTAAGTGAGGAAATGTTCTAATATATAAATCCCTTTTCCTTTTCTTTTTATTTCTCCCAAACGCCGAACCCGACCCTCCTGTAACACCCCACCCTCCTCCCTACTAGTCTGTAAGGGTGGAGCGCTACTGGACTATTAACTTATCTTAACTAATGTTGCTCACATGTAAATATCAGTACTTAAAATTTTCAAAAACCCAAGAGATACAATTAGTAGTAGCTGCAAACATATATGGCTCATCTATACATACTCCTCAAGCATATGTTCACAACTAAAACTATACATCAATCTGAACATGCTAGAAACTATATATATAAATCTGAACTTGCATGCAACAATAATACAACTCAAATAATGGAACTAATGGCACAGCAATTAAAAGGAAGAGTTCTAAAACACAAAATATTCAATAAGCAAATCCAGCAACATGAAAGAATAGTTCCAACATTCTGAATACAAAATCTTAATGAATTTCTAAACTAAGTCTCAAGGCTTCCATAGTCCAAACATCACACATTCATCCACACCTCCTTGTCGCCTTCCTTCGCTATAGCTTTTCCGTTCCCTTATCTGCAGTAAGAGGAAAATGCAACTATAAGCAAAATGCTTAGTAAGCGCTATCTAACTCACAAAACTCGAATATGCATGTAAACTGGAAGAAAACTAAAAATTGAATACTTAAAAGAAATACTACTCATGCTCATCTAATAACAAATAATAATAAGAAAGTTCTCACAACATGCTAGCATAAAAGGAAACTAAACCTACTGATTTTAAACTTATGTGAAGCTTATTTCACTTGTTTAAAATTTATACTTTTATACTTCAAAATAATAATCTTTTGGGCCCAAGCTTAATACCAATGCGCGCTCCCTAATAGAAACTGAGGTAGCGAGCCACCAGTCCTATGAGGGTAAAGACCTTGGTCTTACCAGGGCCAAGACCTCAGAATTGGTCACCTAGATTTGTTTAACGACAACCTCGGAAGTTGGGTACTAGCCTCTTCAAGTAAAATACTTGTTCTTATTAATACTTCTAATAACAGAATGCCTCATACCAAATTGAAATGCTTAAACAATTCTAAACCTGATATGCTTAAACAATTCTAAACCTGCAGTTCTGAACAAAATCTAAATTTGCAGTGCTTAAACGAATTAAAATCTGAAATGCTTGAACAAAATCAATCTGCAATACTTAACCGAATCTATAAAGAATCTAATTGCATGTACAGAATTGATAACAAGAGTTCTAACAACAAATTAACCATTTAATAACACCAGTTCTAAATAAGTCACTGGAATCCATTGAAACTCCCAACACTAAAACTATTAGTGCCCATTGCAACACAAACCAAAACTTACCAAAACTCCTGTTCAGTGCCACGGCAAGGAAACAAAAGGGACTGAAAATGCTACATGCTCAAACAGACTAAACACTTCCATGTTCAATTCCAAATCTAAATAATCTAAATTAAGTTTCATGGTAGCAAGCTTCAAAAACAAATCGAACCACAACTATTCCTCCTGTTCAGTACCACGGCAAGGAAACCAAAAGGGACCGAATGCTACACCACATACAGTGAATCCAAAACCGCATGTATAAGGAGACTAATATCAAAAGATAACCATATGTCAAACCTAAACAATTCCCCTTTCGTTTCCTTTATAAAACTCACGACAGTAGGTTACAAGACCACAAACTTTACAGCATACTTTGAAATCAAGGAGAAACAAACCCCAAAACTACTCCTACTGCAGGTGAGAAGCACTTACCTTGCGTTCTTGGACTCACCACCGAAGAAGAAGGCTTCTAGGGTTTCGGAGATTTGCAAGTTTTCGGCCTCTCCTTCGTGCCTACAGGTTCTCCTCGACGAGAGTGTTGGTTGCTACTCGGAAAACCTAGAGGTTCCATTGTACAAAAATTTTGTACAAAGGTCTGAACCTTTTCCTAGCTACCATGTGTTCTTTTAAATTAAATTTTGGATCGCCTGCAGAACTTAACACGTTTGATCCAAAACTTAATCTATTTGTTCTTTTAGGTTTTGACTTGGATCTCCTGCGGAACTTAACACGTTCGACCCAAGTCACCTTAAGTTATTAATTCCATTAAATATTAATTTCCATAATTGGTTCCCAGTACTGACGTGGCGAGGCACATGGCCTTCTTGGATATGGGAGCAACCACCACCGACTAGAGAAAACCTTTTATGGAAAGCTAATATTTAATTTCCTAAAATAACTTTAGGTTAACCGAAAAGAACAATCAAATCACAAGAAAAAGAAAAACAAAAGAACACTATATCGAAAACAAATTCGAAACTCTAGAATCATATGCCTCTTGTATTTAGTATTATTTCCAAAAATAACTTGTATGATGCGGAAAGAAAAAATACTAGTTATACCTTTTAGAAAAACCTCTTGATCTTCTACCGTATTCCTCTTCTAATCTCGGACGTTGTGTGGGCAACGATCTTCTGAGATGAGAAACCACCAAAGCACCTTCTCCTTTCTTCAAATTTCGGCCAAGCACAAAGCTTCCAAAAGATGAAGATCTTTTCCACCAACCAAGCTCCAAGGGATGTAGGCTTTCTCTCCTTCTTCCTCAAGCTAGATCCGGCCACCAATTAAAACTCCATAAGTATGAAGAGGTTGGGCCACAAAGAGAAGAAGAAGAGAAGAAGGAAGGGCCGGCCACACCACCAAGGAAAAGAGGAAGAAAAATAGAATAGAGTCATTCACCTTGAAGTCTCCTCTACCCCTCTTTTATAATCCTTGGTCTTGGCAAATAAGGAAAATTTAATAAAAATTTCCTTAATTCTTTTTCCATTGAAAAGAAAAATTATTTAATTAAAAATAATTTTCTTTTTCAAATACAATGGCCGACCACCTCAAGCCCCAAATCAAGGAAAGTTTTAATTAAAACAAGAATTAAAACTTCCTAATTTGTTTCCGGAAATTTATAAAAATTTCTCCAATAATTTAATCCCTTCATGATTGGTTTATAAAAAGGAAATTTAATAAATTAAAATATTTCTTTTAAACATGTGGATAAAAAGAAAGTTATCTCTAAAAATTAAAATCTTTTTTAATCTACAAATAAGGAAAGATATCAAGTCTTTTCTTAATCTTTTGTAGAAACTAATAAAAGAGAATTATTAATTTTTAAAATTTCTTTTAAATCATGAACATGGTTAAAAAGGAAAGTTTCCTTAAAATTTAAAATCCTCCTTTAATCAACAAATAAGGAAAGATTTCAAATTTTAAACTCTCTTTTAAACATGTAGATGATTTACAAATAAGGAAAGTTTTTACCAAAAATTAAAACCATCCTTTTAAACTACAAATAAGGAAAGAGATTAATCTCTTCTCTTAATCTTTTGTAGAAAGATATAAAAGGAAATTTTTAATTTTTAAACTCTCTTTTAAAATCATGATATCCACATAAGAAATAATTTTAATAAAAATCTTTTTTAATATTCTAGTGGCCGGCCAACCAAGCTTTGGCCGGCCACCTACATGACTCATCCACTTGATTTTGGCCGGCCCTAGCTTGGGTTCTAAGCTAGCTTGGCCAGCCCCATTGGATGGGTAAGAAGGTGGTATGCGGTGGGTATAAATCTCTATATACTAGAGGCTACGATAGGGACCGAGAGGAGGAATTGGTTTTGGTCTCCCGATGAAATTAAGCATCTCGTGTTCGCCCCGAACACACAACTTAATTTCATCAATAATAATTCATTCCACTAAAGAACTATTATTGAACTACCGCACCAATCCCAAATTACATTTTGGGCTCCTTCTTATTATGAGTGTGTTAGGCTCCCTGTGTTTAAGATAACAAATGTCCACTAATTAAGTAAGTTACTGACAACTCACTTAATTAATATCTAGCTCCAAGAGTAGTACCACTCAACTTCATCATCATGTCGGACTAAGTCCACCTGCAGGGTTTAACATGACAATCCTTATGAGCTCCTCTTGGGGGCATTCTCAACCTAGATTACTAGGACACAGTTTCCTTCTATAATCAACAACACACACTATAAGTGATATCATTTCCCAACTTATCGGGCTTATTGATTCATCGAACTAAATCTCACCCATTGATAAATTAAAGAAATAAATATCAAATATATGTGCTTGTTATTATATTAGGATTAAGAGCACACACTTCCATAATAACTGAGGTCTTTGTTCCTTCATAAAGTCAGTTCCTAAATATATGTGCTTGTTATTATATTAGGATTAAGAGCACACACTTCCATAATAACTGAGGTCTTTGTTCCTTCATAAAGTCAGTTTAAAAGGAACGACCTCAAATGGTCCTACTCAATACACTCTAAGTGTACTAGTGTAATTATATAGTTAAGATAAACTAATACCTAATTACACTACGACCTTCCAATGGTTTGTTCCTTTCCATCTTGGTCGTGAGCTACTGTTTATAATTTATAAGGAACCAATAACATGATCTTCTGTGTGTGACACCACACACCATGTTATCTATAATATAAATTAATTGCGCAACTACATTTATCATAAATGTAGACATTTGACCAATGTGATTCTTATTTCTAGATAAATATTTATACCAAAAGCTAGGCTTTTAGTATACACTCTAACAGAGAGGATCGTGATGGTGGAGAAGAACTCTCGAATAGAACCCTTGGCCGGCCGCCGGAGATGAAACCCTAGCCTCCTCCTTTGTGTTTTCGCCCGAGCAGCCGTCGCACGCGAGAGAGAAGAGAGGCAAGGATTTAGGTTATGGCAAATCCAATTCCTCTCTTAACTTATCCCTTTTAATACCTAAATAATTCTGTTATTAACTACTACTTAAATATATTTTCGCCCTCTATTTGATCAGCACGGCCTTGCTGGGTTCTTGGTCATCACGCTTCGCTTAAGTCTCGGATCGGGTCGGAGGTCGCGGGTTCGAACCTCGGCCGAACCTCTTTATTTTTTGAAACTTCTTTCTTTTGGTAAAAATACCAAACGAACTCCAAAAATTTCATAAAAATACTCTAAAAATTCTTTAAAATCTCTAGAATATTTCTAAAGTATTTCTAAATATTTTTAAGCACTATTATGACTCGTAATGAGGAAATTTGGGTTGTTATAATTCCCCATACCTTATAAAAAGTTCGTCCTCGAACTTAGAATAATTCTGGATATTTCTGTCTCATACTTTCCTCACGCTCCCAAGTAGCTTCCTCGTGCTTCTGGTTCTGCCAGATGATCTTCACTAGTGGTACCTCTTTGTTCCTTAGTCTCTTAACTTCTCTTTCCACTATCTGTGTAGGTCTGCTCTCATAGCTAAGATCCTCCTGGATCTTCACTGACTGTGGCTGAATCACTTGGCTAGGGTCGTGGAGATACTTCTTTAGCATGGAGACATGAAATACATTATGTATTGCTGACATGTCTTGAGGTAAGTCTAGCTTGTAAGCTACTTTCCCAATCCTTTCTGTGATCAGGAAGGGTCCTACGTAGCGGGGACTTAACTTGCCCTTCTTGCCAAATCTCATCACTCCCTTCATCGGAGCAACATTGAGAAAGACTGAATCCCCTACTTGGAATTCAAATGGCCTACGGTGTGCATCAGCATAACTTTTCTGTCTACTCTGGGCAGTCTCAATTCTTTGTCTGATCTTCTGAATAGCCTGAGTGGTTTCATCTATCATTTCAGTTTGTCTGCCTAATTCTGATTCCATCTCTTTTCTTTCTCCAGTCTCCAACCAGCATATAGGTGATCTACACTTTCGGCCATATAGTGCCTCGTAAGGTGCCAACTTGATAGTGGTCTGGTAGCTATTGTTGTAGGCGATTCAGCTAAGTACAGATACTTGCACCAACTGCCCTTAAAATCTAATGCACAAGCCCTGAGCATGTCTTCTAAAATCTGATTTACTCGTTCTGTCTGCCCATCAGTCTGGGGATGGAAGGCTGTGCTGAACTTGAGTTTGGTGCCTAGTGCATTCTGAACACACTCCCAAAAATGAGAGGTGAAATGCCCATCCCTATCAGAAACAATCGACTTCGAAACTCCATGAAGTCTTATCACTTCCTTAACATATAGCTGTGCCAACTGCTCTATAGAGTGGGACACCTTGATGGCTAGAAAGTGGGCAGACTTAGTCAATCTGTCCACTATCACCCATATCGCATCATATCCATTAGTGGTTCTTGGAAGACCTGTTATAAAGTCCATGGATATTTCTTCCCACTTCCACTCTGGTATTGGAAGAGGTTATAGAACTCCTCCTGGTCTCTAGTGTTTTGCTTTGACTCTCTGGCATATCAGGCAGGTACTGATATATTTTGCAATATCTCTCTTGAGTCCAGACCACCAGAATATCTGCTTCAAATCTTGATACATCTTGGTGGAACTAGGATGCATGGAGTATGGTGTGCTATGAGCTTCTTCCAGAATCTTCCTTCTTAATTCCTCATCATTGGGGACACAAAGACGACTCCCATGATAAAGGATTCCACTGTCTAATACTCAAAACTCTGAATTTTCTTCTTTTTGTATCCCTTGCTTGATCTTCTGGATATTTGGATCTTCACTTTGCTTTCTCTGTATATCCTCAAGCAAGGTTGACTCTAAGGTCAATGCAGAGAGTTGCCCATAAACAATTTCGACTCCAAAATCTGACAATTCCTTCTGCTGTGGCAGTGCTAATGATGACAAGGACATCAAAGTTGCACTGGACTTTCAACTTAGTGCATCCGCCACTTTCTTAGCTTTACCTGGGTGGTAGAGGATTTCACAGTCATAATCTTTAACCAACTCTAGCCACCTGCGCTGTCTCATGTTTAAGTCTTTCTAAGTAAAGAAATACTTCAAGCTCTTATGGTCGGTGAAGATTCTGTACTGGACTCCATACAAATAATGTCGCCAGAGTTTTAGTGCAAAGACCACAGCTGCCAGCTCAAGATCATGAGTGGGGTAGTTCTTCTCATAATCTTTGAGTTGTCTGGAAGCATAAGCTATAACCTTCCCTTCTTGCATGAGAACAGCTCCAAGGCCCATTTTGGAAGCATCACTGTAGATGTCAAAACTCTTGTCACTCTCTGGAACAGTCAGAATAGGAGCATTGGTCAATCTCTTCTTCAATGCTTGGAAACTTTGCTCACATTTGTCTGACCATTCAAATTTCTTGTTCTTCCTAGTTAGGTCTGTTAGTGGAGAGGCTATCCTGGAAAAGTCCTCCACGAATTTCCTGTAGTACCCAGCTAAACCAAGGAAGTTTTTGATCTCCCTGGCGTTCTTGGGTCTACTCCAGTTGTTGACCGCTTCTATTTTGGCTGGATCCACCTAAATACCTTCTTTAGAAATGATGTGACCTAGAAAGGCCACCTGCTCCAACCAGAACTCACACTTCGAGAATTTAGCATAAAGCTTCTTTTGTTGAAGGGTCCGCAATACTATTCTTAAGTGCTTGTCATGCTCCTCTAGGGTTCTTGAATAGATCAGAATGTCGTCAATGAACACGATGACAAACTTGTCAAGGTATTCTCTGAACACTCTGTTCATTAAGTCCATGAAGACCGCAGGTGCATTAGTCACTCCAAAAGGCATGACTACAAACTCATAGTGTCTGTATCTGGTCCTGAAAGCTGTTCTGGATATATCACTTTCTTTCACTTTCAACTGATGGTACCCAGAGCGCAGATCTATCTTAGAGAACACTGTTGCCCCCTTTAACTAATCAAATAGATCATCTATTCTGGGAAGAGGGTACTTGTTCTTAATTGTTACTTTGTTCAACGCTCTATAATCTATGCACATCCACATAGATCCATCTTTCTTCTTAACGAACAACACTGGAGCTCCCCATGGTGAATGACTAGGGCGAATGAAACCTTTGTCAAGCAGCTCTTGGAGTTGTTCTTGTAGCTCTTTCAGCTCTACTGGAGACATCCGGTACGGAGCTTTTGAAATTGGACTAGTACCAAGAACTAATTCAATTTCAAATTCCACTTCTCTGTTGGGAGGTAGTCCAGGTAGCTCTTCTGGGAATACCTCTGGATACTCACAGACTATCCGAATATCTTCCTGCTTGGGTCTTTCTTGTTTTTCTGCATTCACAACGTACGCAAGAAAACCAGTACACCCTTTAGCTAACATCTGGTAGTTGTGAGGAAAGAGAGGAATTTCTGGGTCTTCCTCTTCGGCATTCCCGTGAACTCAAAGGATGGTTCACCTTCTGGGCTGAAAACCACTTTCCTTCTACGGCAGTCCACCGAAGCACTGTACTTGCTGAGGAAATCCATACCCAGAATGACATCGAAATCTTGCATCCCAAGGACTACTAGATCCACATATAGCTCTCGATCTGAAATTCTGACTAGTACAGCCCGAAGCCACTGGTTGGACTCCATGACTTCTCCAAAAGGTAGGGTCGTTAAAAACTTAGAGTTTATACTCTCTGTAGACATCTAAAATTCTGTTACGACTGTGGAGGCACTAGCAGCTTCCTCTTTAGTGAGGGAGAATACTCTGGCACTGGCTAAAACTGGTGGGGTTTCCAACCTTCCTTGACTAAGCTGAGGTCCGTCTAGAGTTGCAGGCATGTAGTGTAACTGAGGCTTGTTCCCGTATTGCGTTGCCTGTTGCTGAGGTGCTTTGAGCTTGTTAGGACAGGCCTTAGCCAGGTGTCCTTCTTGACCACACGAATAAAATCCAGTCATACCCAAAAGACATGCTCCTGGATGTAGTCTTCCACATTTGGGACAGGGAAGGAGTTTGGCCTGCTTGTCTGTTGAACCTCCCTTTTGGCTACCTCCTGTATTCCATCACTTCCTCTTGTTATCTTTGCCCTTCCAGTGCTGCTTACTTGTTTGGGGTTTCTGACTCCCTGCTGCCGTGTCCTCTATCTTGACTAGCTTGAATTGCATTTGTTATGCCTTAATGTTGTTCAGATAGTGCTCAGTGACTAATGCCCTGCTGACCAGCTCTTCACCAGTCTGTGGTCGGTGAGTTCCACTACTCACATTAAGTGTTATTTCTGGCCTCAGCATTCGGAGCATCAGTCTAACTCGTTCTTTCTCTGTACTTACTAGCTCTGGCCAGAGACGAGCTAGCCTGTTGAATCTTTTGACTGCTTCTTCTACTGGCAGGTCACCTTGTCTGAATTCTATAAACTCCTCATAATGTTTATTGATGATCCGTTGGTGGAAGAATTCTTCGTAAAACTCTGTCTAGAAGTCAACCCAGCTCATCTGATTGACTGCTCTCTTGCTCTTAACTCTCTCCCACCACATACGAGCATCTCCAGCTAGGCAGAAAGAGGCACACTTGACCTTCTCGACTTCTGGCCAGTCAAGAAGCTCCATGGTGCTCTCCAGTGTCTTAAACCAAGCCTGGGCATCCCGAGGCTCAGTCGTGCCTGAGAAACTTTCTGGCTTCAGCTTCAGCCACTGTATCAGGTATGATTCTTGTCTTCTAGGTGTTGTGGCGACTTCCAGGGCGGCTAGTGGAACCTCAGTCACCACTGGAGTCTCCACATTGATAGTTGGAGGAGTGGGAGGGACTGGCTGCCGATTCGCCATCAGATTGACGATCACTTGTTGCTGCTCTGTCACTTGTCTCTGGAGTTGAGCAACAACTTCAGAGAGATTTGGTTCAGTTGTTCTGGGCTCTTCGTTCTCCTGTGCTCGGTCCTCAGTATGAGTGGTACGGGGACATCCTCTTCTTGACATCTAGTTATGTAGAAAGAGAAAAACTGAAATCGTCTCTATTCTTCCTAGACATAAATATAAAACATAGAAAAACCAAACAAGAACTTTTATCTCACTTTAGCAATTATAAGCAAATATTTCTAAGGATTTCTCTATACTACAAATAATAAGGAAAGGCATACTAAATAAAAGAATTTTAAATACTTTCTTACTTGAAGACGGCAAGGCTGATGCTGATGTGTGTGTGATGCTGGAGAATAGGAACTACTCTGATACCAACTTGTAACACCCCACCCTCCTCTCTACTAGTCTGTGAGGGTGGAGAGCTACTGGACTATTAACTTATCTTAACTAATGTTGCTTACATGTAAATATCAGTACTTAAAATTTTCAAAAACCCAAGAGATACAATTAGTAGTAGTTGCAAACATATATGACTCATCTATACATACTACTCAAGCATATGTTCACAACTAAAACTATACATCAATCTGAACATGCTAGAAACTATATATATAAATCTGAACTTGCATGCAATAATAATACAACTCAAAAATGGAACTAATGGCACAGCAATTAAAAGGAAGAGTTCTAAAATACAAAATATTCAATAAGCAAATCCAGCAACATGAAAGAATAGTTCCAACATTCTGAATACAAAATCTTAATGAATTTCTAAACTAAGTCTCAAGGCTTCCATAGTCCAAACATCACACATCCATCCACACCTCCTTGTCACCTTCCTTCGCTATAGCTTTTCCTTTCCCTTATCTGCAGTAAGAGGAAAATGCAACTATAAGAAAAATTCTTAGTAAGCGCTATCTAACTCACAAAACTCGAATATGCATGTAAACTGGAAGAAAACTAAAAACTGAATACTTAAAAGAAATACTACTCATGCTCATCTAATAACAAATAATAATAAGTTCTAACAACATGCTAGCATAAAAGGAAACAAAACCTGCTGATTTTAAACTTATGTGAAGTTTATTTCACTTGTTTAAAATTTATACTTTTATACATCAAAATAATAATCTTTTGGGCCCAAGCTTAGTACCAATGCGCGCTCCCTAATAGAAACTGAGGTAGCGAGCCACCAGTCCTATAAGGGTAAAGACCTTGGTCTTACCAGGGCCAAGATCTCGGAATTGGTCACCTGGTTTTGTTTAAGGACAACCTCGGAAGTCGGGTACTAGCCTCTTCAAGTAAAATACTTGTTCTTATTAATACTTCTAATAACAGAATGCCTCATACCAAATTGAAATGCTTAAACAATTCTAAACCTGATATGCTTAAATAATTCTAAAACTGCAGTTCTGAACAAAATCTAAATTTGCAGTGCTTAAACAAATTAAAATCTGAAATGCTTGAACAAAATCAATCTGCAATACTTAACCGAATCTATAAAGAATCTAATTGCATGTACAGAATTGATAACAAGAGTTCTAACAACAAACTAACCCTTTAATAACACCAGGTCTAAATAAGTCACTGCAATCCACTGAAACTCCCAACACTAAAACTATTTGTGCCCATTGCAACACAAATCGAAACTTGCCAAAACTCCTGTTCAGTGCCACGGTAAGGAAACAAAAGGGACTGAAAATGCTACATGCTCAAACAGACTAAACCCTTCCATGTTCAATTCCAAATCTAAATAATCTGAATTAAGTTTCATGGCAGCAAGCTTCAAAAAACAAAACCAAACCACAAATATTCCTCCTGTTCAGTACCACGGCAAGGAAACCAAAAGGGACCGAATGCTACACCACATACAGTGAATCCAAAACCGCATGTATAAGGAGACTAATATCAAAAGATAACCATATATCAAACCTAAACAATTCCCCTTTTGTTTCCTTTATGAAACTCACGGCAGCAGGTTACAAGACCACAAACTTTACAGCATACTTTGAAATCAAGGAGAAACAAAACCCGAAACTTGTAACACCCACTAAGCTTTTAAGATAAATATGAGAATGATGAATTTGCCTTAGAAAAATATTAGTAGAATGTTGAACCAAAAAGAAATAAAAAGAAATAAAAATAGGGAGTGGTCAAGGATTGAACCTTGAACCTCTCATGATGTAAATGATAGGATTAATGGGTAATAACTAGTTGGGATAGGAATGATATATTGATAGCAAAGGAGGGAAACTCATGATAAGGATGAGAGTAAAAGCTAGCCAAAAGAAAGCAAGAAAAGAGCAAGAGAAAGTCAACTTGCCTTCCTTCTTTTCTCTCCCTCTTCCTCTCCCTTTACCGTGACTTAAAGAGGACAATTAAGGGGATTCATTCCCCCTTGTTTCATCATGAATGATGAGAACAAATAAATAAATAAAATAAAATAAAATAAAAAAGGGGCTAAGGGAGAAGGAAAGCAAAAAACCAATTTTGCTACCTCTTCCCCCTTAACATAAAAGGGAGCATGTAAAGAGAAGATTTTATTTTTCTCTCATTTCTCTCATTCTCTCCTCTCCACCACCGAGAGCCTCAGCCCCCTCTCCTCCATTTTCGGCCCCCAAAACAAGGTTCCTCCTAGGATACAAGGAAGGCTACCAAGGGAAATCAAAGGAGGAGAACAAGAAGAAGAGACCCTTTCTTCCATCACCACACTTTAGAACCACAAGAGAAAAGGAGGTAAGTATCCCCTCACCTGTGGTACAAGTGGTTTTAATGTGTTTTTGGATTTTATGAGGATTTTAAAACCTAGAAACAAAGTTGTGAAAATTCGGCCAAAGAAAGGACTTGTTGATCCTAGGAATGTTTAATATAAGCCTTGATTCATGATAATTTTTCTATGCTTTGTAAGAAGGTTTTCTCTCATATTTTTATATATATGTGATGCTGGATTAGAGATGTACCTAACCCTAGAGTTTCGGCCAAAAAGGTTTTATAAGGGCTAGGGAATTTATTTGTATACCTAACTTGCACAAAACCCTCTAAATAAATGGTTAAGGATCCATTATTATTTTCATACTTGAAGGTTACTTGGAACCAAAAGTACCCCACTCACAAGTTTCGGTCAAGGAAGGGTTTAGGGTTAGGAAGACTTTGAATTTAAACTCACCATGTTTATATGATAGAATATAGAGTTTCTTAAAGAGTTGCATGCTTGTATGTTGATAGAAACTCATGAACATCACTTTTAATGTTTCGGCCATGGTAAGGTGGATGGTTTAGAATAGCTTAAACAGATTTTTTTTACATGCTCAAAACCTCCATGACAATAAGATATGAAAGTTGTTTGATGCTCCCATGCTTAATTAGAGTATAGGAAAATTGGTTGCATGATATATGATAATTATGACCACAAGGGTCCTACCTTGTTTGTGAACCAAACTTATATGTATAGTTTCTTTGATATTTTTGCCATAAAACTTGTTTAGGTTTTCCATACTTTAGGCCACCTAAAATCTAGTTTAAAGACTTGGAAGATTTCGGCCAAACATATGCTATGAGATAAAGAAAGGAAAAACCTAGGAAACCTAAGACACAATTTAAATGTATGCTTATAGTGCTTGACTTTTATACATGTTATGAAATGTGTTATGACTTTCTATGCTTTTATGCCATTTGAACAAATTCCATTCTTGATGAGGTTCGGCCATGTAGGGTTTAAAGACCTAGAAACCTTAAAATTTAGACCTCATGTGTTAAAGCTGCTTCTTATGAAATTGAGATAACATGTTGATTGTGTTCACATGCTTATATATTTAACTATGATTCAAATGGACACCTTAAAGTCTCGGCCATGAAGGGATACATGCCTTAGAAACCCTAGAACTTACATTAAACATGCTCATGTCACTCTCCATGGAGTATGAAATGTAGAAAGCTAAAAATTCACATGCTATATGTTGTTAGTGACCTAAATTGATGCTAAGGGAAGTTTCGGCCATGACCACTTGTATGATGCCATTTATAAATTTATACATGATGTTAGAGTAAGTTCACATGCTTGTATGCTTGCTTGAAAACCTAAATGAGTACTTGTAAGTTTCGGCCATAACATAATTTTTAAGGGCTTCAAGGATTTAGGAACTAACTCAATTGTGCTTACCATATTCCTTGAAACAAATGCTATAAATATGGTTAAGGTTTCCATGCTTTATGTCATTTAGAACCTTGTTTCACACTTGTTAAGGTTCGGCCAAATGAGGTTTAAGGACTTGGAGAACTTAGAGTCCAAGTAAATCTTGTTTATAATACTTCCTATGAAAATGATATGTGGATGAATTAGGTTCTACATGCTTGGATGTTGTTTAAAACCTGAATTGGCACCTAAGAGGGTTTCGGCCAAGATAAGAACCCAAAGGATTAGGAAGCTTAGTACCCAAATTAATCATGTTACATTGTTCCTTATGATTGGATGAGCACATGATACACTTTTATGCTTAGACATGTATGCTTGTGAGCTATACAAGATGAGAATTTCTACGATATGTTATGAGTTCAAAATATGCATGCTTTATGTTATGATATGTGGGTAAATTTTTCATGCTTTGATGATATGATATGAGCTGAAAATATGCATGCTTATGTTATGATATGTGGTTAAATTATGCATGCTTTGATGCTATGTTTAGTGCTTAAAATATGCATGCTTTCATGATATGCTATGTGGTTAAATTATGCATGCTTGATGATATGCTTTATGCTTAAGATATGCATGTTTTTATGATCTATGCCTAAGTGATGCATATTGTTATGATATGATGTATGCCTAAGTGATGCATACTTTTATGGTATGATGTATGCCTAAGTGATGCATACTTTTATGACATGATGTATGCCTAAGTGATGCATACTTTTATGATATGATGTGTGCCTAAGTGATGCATGCTTTTATGATGTATGATATGTATAAGTATGACATGTACTTTACTTTATATGGCTTGTACCAAGGGTGGGCTCCATAAGCGCCCCGGGGTCGATGGAATAAGACTCGGGCCTCGTTAGGGATGGGCTCCTAAGTGCCCCTAGGTCGATGGAGTAAGACTCGGGCCTAGTATGTTGCCTTGTAGGGTTCAAGACTTGCTACCTTGGACCTACATAGGTTGCGCGCAATATGTAAGTGGTACATAGCCAGGATCCCCTTTAAGTTGAGATTATGTTCAAGTATATATGTAAGAAGAAATGGTTTTAAAGATCATGAGACATACACATGTTTTTCGAATACATGTTTTTCAAAATCATATTGCATATACCTTATGATGATTTATGATATGCCATGGTTAGATATGATTATGTTATGTTCCATGATATGTCCATGTGTAGGATATGCCATGACTCCTTATGACGATATGCCATGATTAGATACGGTTATGTTATGCTTCATGCTATGCTTTACGCTATGATATGCCATGACTAGTTATGATTTCTTCATGTTGCATGATATGCTTAAAAGAGTATGTTACATTATGTCATGACTAGTTGAAATGATGCCATGTTAAGACATTCTTTGATTATACTATGATTTTCGGTTTTAGTGAGTAGGAAAGGAACTTACTAAGCCATGAGTGCTCACAGCTTACTGTCCTTGTACCACAGATAAAGGAAAAAGCTGGATGAGCTAGAGGAGCAGCAGGAGAGGCAAGGAGATGTGTGTGGCAGTGGCTAGGCAACCAAATAAGAACCTGCTTTAAAAACTTTTAAAGAACTATGCTTTGGTATCATGAATTGTAGTACCGTATGTGTGACTTGATGTTATATTTCTACTAATTTTGATATCATGTTATTGAGGCCATGATAGTGTAGTTCGGATTTGATGAAAGGGAAAACAAAAGAAAAGTTTTTATTAAACTAAGAGAATTATTTTAAGTCTTCCGCTGTTTTAAAAAGAAAAATTTATACATAGAGTATCGTAGCCCCGTCCCTTAGGGTTAGCAGGGAGGGCGGGCGTTACAAAACTACTCCTATTGCAGGTGAGAAGCACTTACCTTGCGTTCTTGGACTCACCACCGAAGAAGAAGGCTTCTAGGGATTCGGAGATTTGCAAGTTTTCGGCCTCTCCTTCGTGCCTACAGGTTCTCCTCGACGAGAGGATTGTGATGGTGGAGAAGAACTCTCAAATTGAACCCTTGGCCGGCTGCCGGAGACGAAACCCTAGCCTCCTCCTTTGCGTTTTCGCCCGAGCAGCCGTCGCACGCGAGAGAGAAGAGAGGCAAGGATTTAGGTTACGGCAAATCCAATTCCTCTCTTAACTTATCCCTTTTAATACCTAAATAATTCTGTTATTAACTACTACTTAAATATATTTTTGCCCTCTATTTGATCAGCACGGCCCTGCTGGGTTCTTGGTCATCACGCTTCGCTTAAGTCTCGGATTCGGTCGGAGGTCGCGGGTTTGAACCTCGGCCGAACCTCTTTATTTTTTGAAACTTCTTTCTTTTGGTAAAAATACCAAACGAACTCCGAAAATTGCATAAAAATACTCTAAAAATTCCTAAAAATCTCTAGAATATTTCTAAAGCATTTCTAAATATTTTTAAGCACTATTATGACTTGTAATGAGGAAATTTGGGTTGTTACACCTCCTCTTCACTGCGATTTCCGATCCTTCTTCCCCGACGCAGATCTCCCCTCTGCTCGAAGCCTCTTCTAGCTTGGATCTCTCTTTCCATTCTTTGCCTTCTCATCTCCGGTGATTACCGACCGTAGGACGCGGGCTGACACTGGAGGTCGCCTGTTTCTTGTGTGGACGACCCGACGCCGACGATCGGTGGCTAGGGCACGGTGAGGGGCCAGATCTTGTATCGTCTCCCATCGGTAGACCTTTCTTCTCCTCTCCTCGCACTGGACACAGTGCTATTACTCTCTTCGCTGGCTGGAATTGGACAGCGACGCCATCTACAAGGTTTGATCTTGGAGGTAAGGTGTCGCCGGAGATATATGCTTAGCTAGATAGGGTTCTTCTCTGTATTGACCCCCTCTTTCTCTGATCTGTGTCCTAGAGCCATCGTCGGAGAGGGATCTTGGTTGTCGGCTACAGATTCTTGGCCGAGATCACCAAGTGCTCACTGGGAGCAAAGCCGAGCATCTGGTTCCATCTCTGTGGTTTGTTGATTAGGCGGCGTCGATCACTGGCACAGTTGCCACAAATTCATTGCTTGATCCAAACAAAGGAGTTGATTCCAGTAGGTTGTTCTGTTCTGTTGGGTGTTCCTATTTCGGCAGCAACCCCATTCTTGAAGCTTGATCGAGGTAAGTGTTACACTCCGCAAGTGTACGGAAATGTCGCAAGTAATATAAAAGATTATCGTATCCACAGGGACTGGAATAAGCACTAGAAATGTCTCAATGCGAATTAGCTAAACAACTATCCAATCGTTTCAAAAGCAAAGTAAAGGTAAACAAATCTAATATTAAAGATCAACAAACAAGAGTTTAGTGTTTTGAGTTATGATAAAGGAAGATTCTAGGAGTTTCGGTTTCTTTGTAAGATTTCTTGAATGTAAATGGTTCACCAATTCTTATTTCTCAATTGCCAAACATGTAGAAAGTTGTCGGTTCCCTCTTGCAATAGACAACCGGCTAAGGACTGAGAAATGTATCTAAATAGGATTAATGAGACATGAACCTACGTTGTCCTTACACAGAAGCGCACCTATTACTATGCCTTCCTCGGATATCAACATAGAAGCCCACAACTTATTAATCTATAAAGATACAAGAAGCTAATCATAGAATCCATCCTACTCTCTTGAATATTCCTATTTCCTCTTCAAGATTATCTCTCAAACGTCCTTACACGGGCTTGCACCTGTCACGTGGATCCCTCGGATGATCGAGTGAGAGTTTATCCTTACCAAGTCCATAAGAAATCCAAACAATCAATCAAGAATGAGAATTAAGCACAAACCAACATCAATCATTCAAGATCTAATTGATACAAGCAAGATAATGTCATTGAAACAAGAAAATGGCAAATCCATAAGAGATTACATCAATCCATCATACAAATACTCCCTTAATCCTAGAATACAAGATCTACTCCATGAATCGAGGAAGAAAACCCGAAAGAATAGAGATTACAAGCATTCCTTGAATCCCCAATCCAAGAAAACAAGAAGAGGGGAAAAGAGAAAACTTATCTACGACAAAGCCTTGTCTTCGGATCCAATCCTCGTTCTGGAGTCGAAATCGTCGAGATCTCCCTTAGAATCGCCCAGAAATCCTCCCAAGAATGGGAGGAAACCACCAAATCTTGCTTTCTCCCAAAGGGGGAGAGATCCCCTTTCAATTCATGAAGAAGGGTTTAAATAGAGGAGGGAATCGGGCGTCACACGGCCCCGTGACACGGCCGTGTGAGATTCACACGGCCATGTCCAGTTCCCTCTCTGCCAAACCTGCACGACCGTGTGACTCCACACGGCCAGAACCCTTCTGCTCTCTGGAAATGATACACGGCCGTGTGGTGCACACGGCCACAGCCTGCTTGGTCTCTGGAAGTCTCACACGGCCGTGTAGATCCACACGGCCATGTAAGGCTTCTGCTCTGGTTGGCTTCAAATCTTGACACGGTCGTGTGAGGTTCACACGGCCATGTCATCTTCCTCTTCTGTTGGTGCCAAACTCCACACGGCCCGAGCTCCATCCCAGTGCATGGCCGTGTAAGGTACACGGCCCGGTGCTTTCTCCTTTCGTTTCTTCCAATGCATGCCCAAAGATGTAGATTCTTCACCAAATCGACTCCTGTGTACAGAAAATGTACAAAAAGCAGATCTCCGAACCAAAAGAGTAAATATGCTAAAAGGAAAGCTGGAAGTATAAAAATGCATAGATCAAGCATGCTCAAAGTATGTAAATGTGCGTAAAAACATGCATAAAAGAGTATATAATCTACGCACATCACACCCCCAGACTTAAACCTTTGCTTGTCCTCAAGCAAAATGCTGCAATCTAAATTCATATGTTCTATAACACATTCATAAAACTCAGTGCACTTTCCTAACTCTATCAAAAAGTTTCATTAACAAGCTTGATCATGGAAACAAGTAAAGTATGGTTCAAGCATAAGAATCTTGTGCGCAGTGTAAAAGTAACTCAACACCCTTCAAGTTTCAATCCATGTCCTAGTCAAGTCGTCATCAAATTTGAATTCCTAATGTTTCCAGTGAAAGACAAGTAACCAGTGATAGGCACTTACTTACCATTCACTTGGTTCATATTTCTCAACTAACCCAAGGTCTCAAAGGTGTGCTCAATCTCAAGAGAAGCTAAACAGTCATTTCCCCAGTAACCTAACTCGGTCTCAAAGGGGTGACTTGCTAGATTCCACTCATGACAACTATTTTTTATATCCCTTATTGTGTTTTTTTTTTTTTTTAAGTGTTTGCATTGTGCAAAACTTATTCACAAATGTACTTTTAGCACACATGTTGGGATATTTTGATTTTTCCAAATGAGCTTTAATGATTTGAGCCTCATCCAGTAACCAAAATGAAAGTTGAGAGATCACCTTGGAAACCAAGTACTAAGCAAACAAGATGAATCATGACTATTTCAATGACATCAACTATTCAAGCATCAAGCACAAATGTAGTGAAGATAAAATCCTTAAGGTTGAACCAAAACTAAAACTCATCACCATAAGATTCTTAGCTTATTAATGCTTCCCAAGATAGAAAAAAGAACTACACAAAGTTTACTAGTAGCATCATGCGAACATCATGAATTGAGACAATAATCGTGCTAACATTTCACTTGAATCCAAGAAAGCATATAAGTGAAGATTTGATGTTCTCAAAATTTTTTTGCCATGATTATTTCAAAAACAAGCAAAATAAAGCAACAAGCAATGAAAATAAGAACCAACATGAAAAACTAATCAAAAACTAAAAACTGAAAACTAAACTAAACAATACATGACACCCCCCCCCCCAGACTTAAACTTTTCATCGTCCCGATGAAATCAGTATGGTGGAGGAGGTGGAGGTGGACGAGGGAAAGGAGGTCTACGACGTGGTTGGCCAATAGGAAAACTAGGAAAACCTGGAATCTCACCCAAAGATCTATGATACTCATATAAAGCATCAACTTGTTGGCTAGTAAGCGTCATACTCTGCATAAAATCTCTCATCCTAGCCTGATCAGTATCATAATCCTGCACAAACTCAGCCACTTGACCTTGAAAATTCCTCGTAAACTGAAAATGATTTTGTACCTCCCTAAACTGATCATCAGATAAAGAGAAGCGCCCCTCCAACATTTTTCGTTGGGAATCTTGCTTCTCATGAAGTGATTCTAGAGACGTACGAAAATCTGAAAAATCAAACCTAGAAGATCCCGTGCCATATGCAAAAGAATGCCTAGCAGGCTCCATAAAACTAGAAGGCTACGTATGTCCAGATGACGAGGGTTCATTATGTGGCTCAGTGTCTCCAGGTATAGAAGGGTTATCCTCAAAATCTAACTCAGAAATTACCCAATTAGCCCGGTTACGAATAGTAGTTCGTTCAGGAAAAGGAAGGGGTAAAGGAGAACCACTCCTCCTAGGAAACGCGAAACTATTCTCATCCCGAACGATCATTTTCATAGCAAGACATGTATCAATGTCAATCATGTCATTACCATGAATTATTTCCAACCCATCAACATCAAGATTTAAATTACAAGCTATTCGGGTAATCAAACCACCAAAAACAATTGATCCCGATGATGCCCTAGCTGATCGCAATAAGGTTTGAACAAAATGAAAACCAGAGTCAAATTCAACCTTATAAAGCATAGCCCATAAAGCATAAAGCTCTATCTTCTTAACCACCCCATCACTCTCTCCCCTACCAAAAATAGTTTTACTCATGACTCTATGTAGATACCTAAAGATAGGGTTTTGCATATGGGAGGCCTTAGCTCTTGAAGGCTCATAAGGTTGATCTAACCCTGTTATTGCATTCCAAAAATGATTCCAATTAAACCTTGGATCAAACCTACGAGAGCTACCGGTGGTTATTCCAAAACAAGAATTAAAGTCACTAAATGCCCATAGAAATTCTTGATTCATTAATCTAAAAGAGATTTTTCCAAAATAATCATCTTCATTAGTAAAATGGACATCCAATGAACTTAAAAATTCCAAAACAAGACGAGGATATGTAGGCAAATGTGTGTACATAATATCACTCCAATCCAAAAACCCAATCATCAAATCTACATCTTCCCTAATTCCAAGCATATCAAGAACAGTTGGGTCCATATATCTAGTACACACTATCTTTCTATTGACAAGAATTGCAAATCTAGTTACTTGATCATCATTTCTGAACACAATATTGAATTCATTGTCATTACCTTCGTTGCGTGAAGTCCTTTTGCCTTTGCCCTTCACTGGTTGTTTTCCTTTGTCTCTTGATGGCTCCTTCTCTTTGTCTCCACTAGATCCACCACCTCCTTTGCGTAATCTCTTCAAAATATTGGACATCTTGATGAGTTTAGATAGGGGAAGAATTATTTAGAGTTGTGGAACTTCAAAGAACAAAACTTCAAAGAACAAAAGATCTTAGGTTAAGAGAACAAAAAGTCCAAGTCTTAGAGAGGAGGAGAATCGGATCTAAGAGATCTTGAGAGATTAGAGAGGAGTTTTTAAGAAATTGGGAGAGAAAGATATGTTTTGGAGAGTTGGGGGTGTGCGGAACACGGCCAAGATCTGGCCGTGTGAGGTAGGAGGTAGACTTTAGTAGTTCTCCTACACGGGCCGTGTAGATCTACACGGCCTCCCCATCTTTCCTCTCGGGATTCTTTGCACGGGCCGTGTAGATCCACACGGCCTCCCCCTCTTCCTTCTCTGGATTCCTCGCACGGCCGTGTCTGGGACACGGCCTCTACATCTTTCCTCTCGGGATTCTTTGCACGGCCGTGTCTATGACACGGCCTATTCCTTTTTCCTCTTGGGAGATCCCACACGGCCGTGTCTGGATGACACGACCCAAACACTTCCCTTCTCTGCAACCTTTGCCTGGCCGTGTATAGCACACGGCCCGACTCTGTTTTGCACCTAACCTGAAAACAGAATCAAAAGAATGCATCAAACTAAAAGAAATTACAATACAAATCAAAACTAACTAAAAGAACCCTTGGGTTGCCTCCCAAGAAGCGCTTGTTTAAGGTCTTTAGCTCGACCAAACTTAATCATTCGCTCCTTTTCCTCGCCCTTGGAGGACAGATATACTTTTCGTTTCCGTTGGGAGATCTTCTCCCAACATCTTCCACCACATTGTCTCCTTCATTTGGTGGCCTTCCATGAGGATGGAAATTCCATTCCTCAAGTTTATAAATGCTTGTCCTGCTACAAGCATTTAAAAGAGACGAGACATGGTTAGAGATATTAGATAAATCATATTCCAACTTTTCCTTACCAATTACCAAAGAAAGCTTATGATTTTTGACATCAATTATAGCTCCAGCTGTAGCAAGGAAAGGTCTTCCTAATATGATAGGAATCCTAGGGTCCTCTTCCATGTCCAACACGACAAAATCTGTGGGAATTACATTCCCATCCACCTCTACCGGCACATCCTCTATAATACCCAAAGGGTACCTGCAGGAATGATCGGCAAGTTGAAGTGCCATGGTAGTAAGTTTAATGTTTTTGAGACCTAATTTATTACAAATTGAATAGGGAATGAGGCTAACACTCGCCCCCAAATCACAAAAAGCTTTTTCAAAAAATTCTTTTCCTATGTTGCAAGGAATATAAAAGCTCCTGGGTCCTTCAGTTTTGGAGAAGTGTTCTTCTCAAAAATAGCACTACATTCCTCACTAAGCGCAATGGTCTCAACCTCTCCTCTTCTTCTCTTATTTGACATGAGATCCTTCAGAAATTTGGCAAATCTAGGCATTTGTAGAATAGCATCAATAAGAGGTACCTCTACACAAATTTCCTTAACCTTTTCTAGAAACTTGCCAAATTCTTCATCCTTCTTGAGCATTGTAAGTCTCTGAGGAAAAGGGACAGCTTTGCTCTGATGGTTCAGTGGAAGAGTCTCTTTAACCTCAATGGTACTCTCCTCATTAGCTTGAATCTGATTCGGTATAGGAGGAGAGAGCTCTTCTTCTTTTTGTTTCCCTTTTGAAGCAGTCACTTGGGAGTCTCCCAAGGTCCGTCCGCTCCTAAGCTCAATCCTATTGCAATGCTCCATAGGATTCACATCAGGTTTTCCTGGAAGCTGTCCTGGTGCTCTGGATGATGAGGAAGCTAGTTGGGCAATTTGACTATCCTGGATCTTTTGATGCTTTTCAGAATTATCCATTCTCTGAATGAGCTTTGCTAAATCTTGCTTCATTTCATTCTGATTTGAGATAATTTCTTCAAGCATCTTTTCAACATTTGACTTTGGTAAGCCTTGAGAAGATAGATGTTGAAAATTTTGTTGCCCAGCTTGAAAATTTGGTCTTGCCCCCATAGATGGTCCTTGATCTTGATTGTTTCTGTAAGAAAAATTTGGATGACTCTTCCATCCAGGGTTATAAGTATTTGAGTATGGGTTGTTCTGCCTTTGATTGTAACTCATGATTGCATCGCATTGTTCAAGTTGATTGATTTGTGCAGTGATAGCTCCCAATGGACATGAGTCATTTAAATGCTCTGAACTCCCACATACTTCACAAGATGTACTAATAGCATTGACCATATTAGCACTAGTCCCCATATTCTCAAATTTCTTTATAAGAGCATCCAATTTTGCAGACAAAAGAGTGACTGCATCTACATCAAACTTCCCTGATGCTTTAATTGTTGGGTTTACAGAGGAGTAGCCACCACTTCTTTCATTTGCCCATTGATGATGATTTTGTGCTACACTTTCAATGATTTCTTCGGCTTCATCTAAGCTTTTATTCATAAGTGCCCCTCCAGCAGCTGAATCAAGGGACACTTTGGTATGATAATTGATATCATTATAAAAAGTGTGCAACACTAACCATCTTTCCAACCCATGATGTGGGCATTGTCTGAGCATACTATTATATCTATCTCATGCTTCAAAAAGAGATTCTGAGTCAGTTTGCTTGAAGCTCGCAATTAAATTCCTCATATGAGCTGTTTTGCTTGGTGGATAGAACTTATCAAGAAACTGTTGCTCACACTGCTCCCAAGTGGTGATGTTGTTAGGGGCCAAAGAATTCAGCCATTGCTTTGCCCTATCTCTTAAAGAAAACCCAAATAATAATAATCTAACTGCATCTGAAGGAACTCCATTCATTTTCATGGTACCACATATTTCATAAAAGACCTCTAAGTGTTGATTAGGGTCCTCATGAGGTCCTCCACCAAATTGGTTCTGCTGCACCATAGATATGATTGCGGGTTTGATCTCAAAGTTATTAGCCTCCACTGAAGGTCTTGAAATAATAGATCGGAAACCGCTTGCATAGGGTGCTGCATAGTCCTTGAGTGGTCTATTTGCCATGTTCAAATGTTCCTATTCTTCAATTTACCTTTGCAGAATTCTTCTTTTATGGAAAGTTCTATCAATCTCAGGGTCGAAAGGAAAGAATTCCCCTGCAAAGTTAGATCTTCGCATACACAAGAACAAGATAGCAGATAGCAATTCGACACAAAAAGAAAATTAGAAGAATCAAAAATGCAGAATTGAATTTGTACAAAAGGAATTAACAAGAAGTGAAAGTTATACAAGAAAGTAAAAAAAAAAACAGAAATCTAATGATTAGTTACAACTATGCAATATGAAAGGAAAACAAATGTTATGTTTAGTCTAACTCAATTGATAATTCCTAATGTTATAGCGCAATCCCCGGCAACGGCGCCAAAAACTTGTTACGCTCCGCAAGTGTACGGAAATGTCGCAAGTAATATAAAAGATTATCGTATCCACAGGGACTGGAATAAGCACTAGAAATGTCTCAATGCGAATTAGCTAAACAACTATCCAATAGTTTCAAAAGCAAAGTAAAGGTAAACAAATCTAATATTAAAGATCAACAAACAAGAGTTTAGTGTTTTGAGTTATGATAAAGGAAGATTCTAGGAGTTTCGGTTTCTTTGTAAGATTTCTTGAATGTAAATGGTTCACCAATTCTTATTCCTCAATTGCCAAACATGTAGAAAGTTTCCGGTTCCCTCTTGCAATAGACAACCGGCTAAGGACTGAGAAATGTATCTAAATAGGATTAATGAGACATGAACCTACGTTGTCCTTACACAGAAGCGCACCTATTACTATGCCTTCCTCGGATATCAACATAGAAGCCCACAACTTATTAATCTATAAAGATACAAGAAGCTAATCATAGAATCCATCCTACTCTCTTGAATATTCCTATTTCCTCTTCAAGATTATCTCTCAAACGTCCTTACACGGGCTTGCACCTGTCACGGGGATCCCTCGGATGATCGAGTGAGAGTTTATCCTTACCAAGTCCATAAGAAATCCAAACAATCAATCAAGAATGAGAATTAAGCACAAACCAACATCAATCATTCAAGATCTAATTGATACAAGCAAGATAATGTCATTGAAACAAGAAAATGGCAAATCCATAAGAGATTACATCAATCCATCATACAAATACTCCCTTAATCCTAGAATACAAGATCTACTCCATGAATCGAGAAAGAAAACCCGAAAGAATAGAGATTACAAGCATTCCTTGAATCCCCAATCCAAGAAAACAAGAAGAGGGGAAAAGAGAAAACTTATCTACGACGAAGCCTTGTCTTCGGATCCAATCCTCGCTCCGGAGTCGAAATCGTCGAGATCTCCCTTAGAATCGCCCAGAAATCCTCCCAAGAATGGGAGGAAACCACCAAATCTTGCTTTCTCCCAAAGGGGGAGAGATCCCCTTTCAATTCATGAAGAAGGGTTTAAATAGAGGAGGGAATCGGGCGCCACACGGCCCCGTGACACGGCCGTGTGAGATTCACGCGACCATGTCCAGTTCCCTCTCTTCCAAACCTGCACGGCCGTGTGACTCCACACGGCCAGAACCCTTCTGCTCTCTGGAAATGATACACGGCCGTGTGGTGCACACGGCCACAGCCTGCTTGGTCTCTGGAAGTCTCACACGGCCGTGTAGATCCACACGGCCATGTAAGGCTTCTGCTCTGGTTGGCTTCAAATATTGACACGGCCGTGTGAGGTTCACACGGCCATGTCATCTTCCTCTTCTATTGGTGCCAAACTCCACACGGCCCGAGCTCCATCCCAGTGCATGGCCGTGTGAGGTACACGGCCCGATGCTTTCTCCTTTCGTTTCTTCCAATGCATGCCCAAAGATGTAGATTCTTCACCAAATCGACTCCTGTGTACAGAAAATGTACAAAAAGCAGATCTCCGAACCAAAAGAGTAAATATGCTAAAAGGAAAGCTGGAAGTATAAAAATGCATAGATCAAGCATGCTCAAAGTATGTAAATGTGCGTAAAAACATGCATAAAAGAGTATATAATCTACGCACATCAGTAAGGTGTAGGGATTTTTGTTACATATTGAGGAATTAGATGCATGCATTGAATTAGGAATAAATCGGTATATTACTAGATGGTTAGTATATCATTAGTTGATACATGTTGTAATTAGTTGTTGATTGTGTGTAGATTTATTTAGTTTAGAATTAATCTAATGGAATGATTAGGGTTAAGGTTATTAATCCTAGTCAATCATTAGATTTCTAATCTAATTGGTGATTAGGGATTAGGTAACTAACCCTAATTGACCGTTAGATTTAATTAGGTAGGTTATGATTAATGTGATTAGGTTTTGCCCTAATTTAGTATTAGGGCTTTTATTTAGCTATTCATTTGGATTTAGCTAAATAAAATATATATATTGTTTGTTTATTTGACACAGGACTCTGATTCGAGACAGGCGTCTCGACGTTAGATTTGGCGTGATTCTACCTGCTATTTGAGGCGGGTACCCTTTGACTTATTTTTTCGATAGTCTTATGATATGTATAGTTTATATATAATTACTAGTGATTGGTAGTTTAGCATTTTCCCTCGGTTTAGTTTAGTTGATACCTGATACATGCTTCTACTGTTAGCTGACATACATTAGTCTGGCATGCTTTTCTTTCTGGCTATGTTTATCTGTGTTCATAGAGATAGAGGTATTTATTGTGCTTCCCTCTATACTTGATTAGTTGATAGATATGTTGGATATGTGATGTTGGATTCATGTTGTTTATTATCCTTGTGATATATGTGTTTATCGTTTTGGCACCTACACATATGGAGGAGGATATGTTCAGGTATGACATACTGTAGCCACATGCACCATATTGCATGATTGCATACTGGGCAATTGACGACTCCATTATTGTTGAGCTCGTCGGCCGACTACATGGGCCTGCACACAACGTGACCACTGCATGGATAGTGGCATAGCACTCAGGGTGTGTATGGCAGGTTGCTCGGTAGTGCTCCGCTGGGGTGCTCATGGGTAGTACGATGACAGCGTGGTAGCACGTCGGGGTCCCTCCTCGTCATTGAGTACCGGGAGATGAGAGCATTGTGCTCTCTCACTATGTTTGAGGTAGGAGGATAGGTGTACTCCGACAGCATCCCGTCCACTCGGTCACTCATCAGGGGTAGTGTGTAACGCCCGCCCCTCCACTACTACCTTAGGAAGGACGGGGTTACTTACAACATACATACATGCATGCATAAATATAAATCATGGCAGCGGAAGTATATAAAATAACACACTAACTAAAAACTAAACTATTAATCATGCTATCATAAAAGCATACTAATAAAACATGGCATGTGAGCTATAAAACATATAACATAATAAACGTGTCAACATGCTAGTGCATATAACTTGATTCAATATTTACTACTTGCAACATGATCATCTTACTAAAGCATAAAACATGAAACATAAGTTCACATCAAGTATAAACCATCCAAAAGTATCTAGTAGGAAAAATAGTTCATAAGCAAAACTTAGAGAATGAATAAGTCTTGAAATATAAAATAGATCTTCTTTCCACCATGCCACTTCCACACACATCCTTTCCATTCCTGCTGCTCCCTTTAGTTTAGCCATTCTTTTCCTTTTTCTGCAGTACAAGGGAAATTAAACTATAAGCACATAGGCTTAGTAAGATCCCTTCCTACTCACAAAACCATAAATCATGCATTAATCATAAAGTGGTAACATGCTCATTCAACTCACATCTAGGTATGAAAAAAAACTTACATGCTAGCATAAAGTAGTGTCATACTCATCTTAAGCAAATCATAACATAGCATGTGAGAGTATAAGCATAAAGTAGTAGCATGATCATCTAAGCATCATAGACATATCTTCAATAGCATCTTACTAAAGCATAGAGGAAACTATATAGCATGAACATGTAGATGCAAGATTTTCTTTTGAAAACATGTATCATGAAATGAGTATATGCCAAATGTCCTTTTGAAAACATATATTACATAAATACTTAAACATAATCTCAACATGAGGGCCCGACTTTGTACCACATACATACATGAATGCGCGCCTCCTAAGTATATCCAAGGTAGCTAATCTTGAACCTACTATGAACTAGGCCCGTTTCATTGACCATCGACCTAGGGGCAACTTAGGAGCCCATCCCTTTTACTAGGCCCATTTCATTGACCATCGACCTAGGGGCGCTTAGGAGCCCACCCTTGGTACAAGCCATACAAAAGTAAAATAGCATACATATTTTTTTTGTCATATCATAGCATATCATGTTCCTTGTCATATCATAGCATATCATATCTCTTGTCATAACATGAAGAGTGCTCTTAGTCCCAACTTAAGGGAAGCATCTCTTAGGCTATCATGAAAAGTGCTCTTAATCTCAACTTAAGGGAAGCATCTCTTAGGCTTTTCCTCATACATAAGCCTTGCATAAACATAACATGATGGCAATGAATGCCCATAACATAGAGCATATCATAGGAATCATATCATGGTGGCATAATGTGCACATAACATGTAGCATATCATAGAAATCATAACATGATGGTATAAAGTGCATATAGCATATCATAGGAATCATACATGATGGCATAAAGTGCACATAACATAATAACATATCATAGGAATCGTAACATGATGGCATGAGTATACATATCAAATAACATGGTGACATAAATTCATATTCTATCATAGAAACCTTAAGTAGCTCCTTGTCCTCATTTTTCTTATCTTGGTCGAAACATATAGACATGAAATCATGGATTTTCAAGCAACATAAAAACATGGAAATCACTAACATAAGTTCTCATGGTACTAATCATAACATATGAGACCTTAGAAACCCTAGGTAGCTCCTTAACCTCCTTTTTCTTGTCTTGGCCGAAGCATGAAGGCATGATTCTAGGTTTCTTTCAACAACTTAAAGCATGAAACCTTAAACTAACATCATATAGTGGGTTACATATAATGAAGAATCATAAACAAGTCTTGTTAGGTTTTTAAACTTCCTCTAAACCCTTTTATCTTTACTTGGCCGAAACCCTAGAAGCATGGGTCTAGCTTTTTATGCAATCTAAAGCATGAAAACCCTAAATGAATATCATATAGTGGGTTACATATCATGAGGAAACATAAGCAAGCATAGTTAGGTTTTTTTTTTTAAACTTCCTCTAAGTCCTTTAATTCTTCTTGGCCAAAACCCTAGATGTATAAGCAAGTATGGTTTAGGTCTAAAACTTTCTCTAAACCTTTGTCTTTCTTTTGGCCGAAACCTAAAGGTAATCATCTAGGTTTTTAATGCAACATAAGACATGAAAACTTAAACTATCATTATGTAGGGGATCATATATCATGAGAGAGAGCATAAGCAAGCATGGTTAGGTTTTAAAACTTCCTCCAATGCTTTTATTTCTTCTTGGCCGAAACCCTAGAAGCATGATTCTAAGTTCTTATGCAACCTAAAACATGAAATCTTTAACCTAACATTATATGGTGAGTTACATATCATGAGGAATCATAACAAGTATTGTTAGGTTTTTAAACTTCTTCTAAACCTTTTTATCTTTACTTGGCCGAAACCTATAGAACATGGTTCTAACTTTTGAGTAACATAAGGCATGAAATACCTAAACTAACATCATATAGAAGATCATACATCATGAGGAATCATATACAAGCATAGTTAGATTTCAAAACTTTTCTCTAAACCTTTTATCACTTCATGGCCGAAACCTATAGGAGGTGTGATTCCAAATTTTTAAACCACATGAAGCATGAAAACTTTTAGTAACAATAGATAGCCTCTTAACCTTACCTTGGTTGAACTTACAAGGCAAGATCCTAGGTTTTCAAGAAACTTTTAAGTGTAGAAACGTAGGAAAGCTACTTGTACTGCAGGTGAGGGGATTACTTACATCCTTTCGCTTGGTTTACTAATGAAAAGTACCCTTGCTTTGGTGAAGTTTCCCTAGGAGAAATCCTTTGACTTGGTTTCGGCAATGGTGAAGGTGAGGGCTTAGGTTTTCGGTGGAGAGAAGGAGGGAGGAAGAAGAGAGAAGAAAAAATGAAGTTCTCTTTCCCTTTTTCTTATTTATGCTAAATGAAGGAAGAAGGCAAATTCATCTTTTCATTAGGGAGGAAGAAGGCAACTCAAACTTTTCCTTCTAAGTGAAGGGAGTCTTTCCTTACCTTTAACTACAATGTTCCTTCCCTTCCTAACAGCACACCCCTGCTGGGGCTACTGGTTATCACATACATGCATCTAACAAGAGGTCCAAGGTTCAAACCTTGATTATGCCTCTTTTTGGTTCTATTTCCTTTCTATTTTTGAAAAATCTACATAAAGCCTATTTTAATCATGGGAAAATAATTCATAAAATTTCTAGGGATCCTATGGGTGTTACATAGTGACAGCAGAGTGCACGGTTGTCACAGCCCTACCCACTCGGTCTCACCATTGTGTGTGGGATGGTTGACTGGCAGTAGGGGTGACCAGGGCATGTCATTTGCATTATATGCACAGATTGCATTATTTGTGATTGATGCATTTTGGTGATTGCATATGATTGACATGCATACAGGTTATATACTTTTGCTCTGACTATTTTTATCTTTGTATGTTCGCAGTCAGTTGCACAAGCCTCGCAGGTGAGTACAGTTTATTTCGGTTATGCATTTATTATTATTCTTGTTGTAAACTGTATTACATGCTTACTGTTAGTTACTACAGTTTATTCAACTATGCATATCTGTTATACTGTTAGGAAACTGTACTATAGGTCCCATGGTTTAGGAGGTTGTATCATAAATTATTACTGGTAGTTATATGTTGTTGTACATATCTATTGAATTACCTGCTGAGTTCTTTGGACTCACACCGTTGTATTACTACTTTTCAGGTTGAGGTCGTCGGGAGATATTCCAGTCGCTAGCCCCCCTTGTCGCGAGGATTTATTATTGTCGATTGCTGTTATTGTTTTTATGCATATGTCGGTGATGTGGGATTTTTGTATTGTGGACTTTATGTTGAACCTTTGGGTTTGCTACTTTTATTTTCCGCTGCGGATATTTTCATTACTTCGTGGATTTCATTTTCTTCGTTGTAGTGGAGTAAGACGTTATACATATATATGCGATGATTTCTATATCATCTTTTCTTTATATTAAACTGCATGAATTGTTCATATTAAACTGTGTGGAATGTTGATCGACTGACCATCTCCTTACCATCTAGTGATACCTTGGATTTCACTCAGGAGGTCAGAGGTTGCCCGTTAGATTTTGGTAGCATTATACTCACTGTAGATTTGTTAGTACTGGAAATGGTCGAGTTCGACATTATCCTTAGCATGGATTGGTTGTCTGCATATCATGCCACAGTTGATTGCCAGAAGAGGGTGGTCACGTTCCAACCTCCGAACCAACCCTCTTGGGATTTCACTGGCATCACTTCAGAGGATCCCTATTCCAGAGTGGAAGTGGGAGCATATTACTATGGATCTTGTGGTAGGATTGCCTAGGACTCGACGAGGTCATGATGCGATTTGGGTAATCGTTGACCGATTTGTTAGCTAGAGCCCTAGAGCCAATCATTTGATGATTATATTTTTGGACTTGTTGTATCATATTCTATATAAATAAAGGCATTTGGTTTTTGGTTATTATACTTACTTATATTTGTGACAAATAAACTAAGTATAATAACGTCCTTGAGTAGAAGGTTCTTACCTATATCAATCGATTGGTTGAATCGATAGTGAGATGATATAGGGAACACTACTCTTAATCATTCCTAGTCGAGTATTAACATTCAGGGATAATGTTAATGCAATAAGACTAGCATGTAGGTCAACTCGATGACTTGATCTCACAAGTCATGGATATAGAGATATCAAGTTGACACATGGGTATGCATTAGAGAATGTATACTGAATGACCTGCCATGAGAAAGTATCATGGATCATTATATGAGTGTCATATACTTTCTCATGTGGCTATTAGTATGACTACTAGTCCTTGGACCTGAAGTCACCATGGATCCCTATATAAGGAGTTATGTACTTTGGTTTCGTCAAACGTCACCCGTAACTGGGTGGACTATAAAGGCGATTACTAGGTATCTAACGAATTATGCAGAGGGATGTGAGTAATATAGATGGGATCTATCCCTCCTATATGACGGGAGCGACATTGATATTCTTGATAGAGTGAGACCACGAAGTGCATGGCCATGCCCAAATGAGTCAATATGAGATATTGAGCTCATTTGATTTAGTGAGTCTACTTGGAGTTCAGGATTTAGATTGATCAGAGGATGACACGGTCTATGCCTCACATTGATCAATCTAGATGTCTAGGATAGAAGGACACTTGTCATATTTTGTGAGGAGTCACAATTAGTAGTCACAAGGTGATGTTGGATCTCAACATTCTTGTAACTTGGGTAGTAATGATGTGTTGCTAGATACCGCTCATTACTTATGCTCCTAAATGGGCTTAGAAGCATTGCCAACGTTACAAGAACCTATAGGGTCACACACTAAGGACAATTAGATGGAGATTAGGTTCATATGATGAACCGAGAGGATTAGATTCATTTGATAAATCAAATTAGATTAAGAGTAATCCTAATTGGGCTAATTGAGTTAGACTCAAGTTGATTCATGTGTTCAATGAATCTAATTTAGATTATGACTCATTGAATCAATTTAATTAAATGAATTAGATTCATTATATTAAGTTGGCTTGAATCAAATGGTTGGATTAGATCAACCATGGGAGAGATTTGGTCAAGTTTGACTTGACTTGAGAGGAAAAGGAATAGTCAAGTTTGACTTGACTATTTGCCACATCATTAGTGATTTGGCATTAGGAGGACTAATGATGATGTGCCACATCATCGAAGTGTTCCACCTCATGGGGGTTACAAAGCCATTCTCTTTAATGGCTACATTTAATGAGAATGGGGGTTACATTTTGGAAATGTGGTCGGCCACAATTTTGAATGAATTGGATTCATTTTCATTCAAGTGGCATTATTCCATCTTCTTCCTCAAGTGCTCTTCTCCTTTCTCCCTCTCCTCCTTCTTGGCCGAATCATCAAAAGGTGCTAGCACATCTTTTGTGTGATTTTCCATCTACGTGTTCGTGTGGATACATATAGAGAGTTGTCTACGTTGACAACTTCGAGATCCGGCACCATTTGGACGAGCGGGAACGCGAAGGGCTTCGCTTCAAAGGTATAACCCTTTTCTTTTGTAGATCTAAGTGTAGATCTAGGTAGAAACTCGTATTCGTATGTTTTCAAACTTTTTCTTTGCACGGATCCGTTGGCTAGGGGCTTTCGGGGTTTCCGCGACGCGAAAAAACAGTTTTCGCGGCCCGAAAAACCCAACAGTGGTATCAGAGCTGCGTGCGAAGACGAATACGAGTTTATTTTGTGTTTTATGAAAACTTTTCAGTTCTGTAATATTCTGTAAATTTATGATTTTTATAGTTTTTATGGGTATTTTTCTCGTAGAAGCGAAGCACAAGTGTTTCGACACTTGTAGGCTTCGACTACCGAGAAGTTTTTCCCAAAACGGCCAAGTTTCACCCCAAAACTTTTTGGGACAGTGAGCTAAGGCGCTGTTAGATCGCAAAGAAACCCTCGCGATGGTTAGATCTCAGGGGGCGCTGCCCCTGGCCCCGCAAGGGGATTCGTTCCGCGATTGCGCCCAAAAATCGTTAAACGGAACCACCGGGAAATTGTACTCGTAAAAATTATAAAATTATAGGAAAAAATTACAGAAAATTATAGAAATATATAATTTCAAATTATATATTATTTTTGGGATAGTCATGGCCCAAAGACCCAATTCGATTGGATAATTTGTGTTGTAATTCAAAATATGGCCTGCGTGCCATTTTGTGTGTTTGCGTGTGCTGTATTTGATACGCGACATGCGAGTCGTACCTCCCTATTTATATTCTGGTTGTAAATTAGATTTAGACTCGAATGTAACTCGAGTTTCAAAATGTAATGTAAATTTTGAAGCGGTGGAAGGTCCACTCAAGACGGAGTTACGAGGAAGGCGCGAGCAACACAAGGTGGTCAAAAGGAAGGCGCTTGAGAAGCTGTTGACCTTAGGTTGACCATCCGATCTTCTCATTGGCTTGAGAAGATCGTAGTAGGGCCATGACATAATCACAAAATTATTTAATTAATTGCTTTTGTATGTATGTGATGCATGCTAGTTAATTAAGTAATTAATTAGTGCCTAACGATTAGATTAGATCTAAGTCGTGCACATGATGCACCCTTCGATTAGATTAGATCTATCGAGTATATGATACGCATCATCATTTAGATTAGATCTAAATCGCGACAACTCATAATGCCTACCATGCCATGATACCTACCACTACCTCGATCGCATGTTGTTGTTGAATCTGCCAAAGCAGAGCAACACATACTATCTTGGTAGGGTACGGAGGGACAATCTTGGTCCCGCCTATCAACGCATGGGTGAGTACAACTCAATTAGATTGAGTAACTAGTTAACTCAATTGGATCGAGTTTAACTATAGGCATTATCCAATGGTTGGTAGATAGGTCAAAATCACGTTTATATTAACTCTTGGGCGTATTAGCCAAAGCTAACTCGAGTTTTAATATAAATGCGGATTTTATCCTATAAACAAGAGTTGCATAGAGATGTAATTGGTAATTAGTTACCTACCGATCATACTAAGTCTTGGGCGTATTAGCCAAAGCTAACTCAAGGGTTAGTATGATGTGGATCTTGTCCCACATGAATTATAGAATTCAGTGGGAGCATCATTTAGTTAAAGGCCTAATTAAATGATTAAAAATATGATATTTATTTTCTACATTTTTCTGTTGTAGATAACCATGAGGTCAAATACGAACACTTTCTCCCTGCGGTCTGTTCTTGAGAAGGACAAGCTCAACGGAGCAAATTTCCTGGACTGGTACAGGAACTTGAGAATAGTTCTCACCCAAGAACGTAAACTGTACATTCTGGAGTAGCCCATTTCGGAGGTTCCTCCTGCCACTGCCCCGCGAGCTGACCGAGATGCTTTCAAAAAGCATCAAGATGACGCATTAGATGTGTCTTGTCTAATGCTCGCGACCATGAACTCTGAGATTCAGAAGCAACACGAGTTAATGGGCGCTTACGATATGGTTGAACATCTTCGTCAACTGTATCAAGGTCAAGCGAGGCATGAGAGATTTAAGATTTCAAGGGCACTATTTCAGTGCAAGATGTCAGACGGGGCTCCTGTAGGCCCATATGTACTCAAAATGATTGGGTACATAGAGAACCTACAAAGGTTGGGGTTCCCACTTGGCTAAGAGCTGGCCACTGACCTGATCTTGCAATCCTTGTCGGATAGCTACAGTCAATTCGTTCTAAACTACAATATGAACGAGATTGACAAGCCACTGCCTGAGATGCTTAGTATGTCGCGAACTGCTGAGCTGAACCTTAAGAAGGTTAAGCCCAACACTGTTCTGATGGTTCAGAAACATAAGGGCAAGGGCAAGGGCAAGCCCAAAGGCAAGGGAAAGTCCCAAGCCACGGGCAAAGGCAAGGCACTGAAGCCTAAAGGAGGGGTCGCCAAGGATGCTACCTGCTTCCACTGCGGTCAGACCGGGCACTGGAAGAGGAACTGCAAAATTTACCTGGAAGATCTTAAGAAGAAGAGAAGTGAGACTTCCACTTCAGGTATATATGTTATATAAGTCAATCTATCTAGTTCTTCATCATGGGTATTAGATACCGGATGTGCTTCTCACATTTGTACTAATATGCAGGCGCTGAGAAATAGCAGGGCATTGACAAATGGCGAGGTGGACCTACGAGTAGGCAATGGAGCACGGGTTGCTGTTGTTGCTATAGGGACTTATTTTCTATCTCTGCCCTCTGGGCTTGTACTAGAGTTAGTCGATTGTTGTTATGTGCCTGCATTAACTAAGAACATTATATCAGTTTCTTGTTTGGACAAGAAAGGTTTCTCGTTTACAATAAAGAACAAATGTTGTTCCGTCTATTTAAACGATATGTTCTATTGTAGTGCACCTTTGATAAACGGACTCTATATTCTAGACCTTGAAAGCCCTATCTATAACATAAATACCAAGAGGTTCAAGTCAAATGACCTGAACCAAACCTATCTCTGGCACTGTCGCTTAGGTCATATAAATGACAAGCACTTATCCCAGCTCCATAAGGATGGTTTGCTGGACTCATTTGATTTTGAATCTTATGAGACGTGCGAGTCATGCCTACTAGGCAAGATGACCAAGACTCCCTTTAGTGGGCACAGCGAAAGAGCGACTGATTTGTTAGGACTCATACATAGTGATGTATGTGGCCCTTTCAATATCGCTGCTAGAGGCGGTTATAGGTACTTCATCACAGTTACTGATGACTTCAGTAGATATGGTTATGTATATTTGATGACACATAAATCTGAATCCTTTGAAAAGTTCAAAGAATTCAAGAATGAAGTACATAACCAGCTTGGCAAGAGTATTAAGATACTTCGATCTGATCGAGGTGGAGAATACCTTAGCCATGAGTTCCGTGACTATCTAGCTGAGTGTGGGATTCTATCCCAACTCGCTCCTCCTGGAACACCACAGTGGAATGGTATATCCGAAAGGAGGAATCGTACCCTATTAGATATGGTACGATCTATGATGAGTCACACAAATCTTCCGACATACCTTTGGGGCTATGCTTTAGACACGGCAGCTTTTATACTCAACCGAGTTCCATCCAAGGCCGTGATAAAGACACCATATAGGATATGGACGGGGAGAGATGCCCAGGTGTCTTTCATGAGGATTTGGGGTTGTGAGGCTTGCATTCGATGTCAAGTCTCAGACAAGTTAGGACTCAAATCCGACAAGTGCTACTTTATTGGATATCCCAAGGAAACTAAGGGATATTACTTCTACATGTTAGGATATATACTAAAAGTCTAGCTTTTGGTATAAACATTTATCTAGAAATAAGAATCACATTAGTCAAATGTCTACATTTTTTATAAATGTAGTTATTCAATTAATTTATATTGTAGATAACATGGTGTGTGGGGTCACACATAGAGGATCATGTTATCAGTACCTTATAAATTATAAATAGTAGCTCACGACCAAGATGGAAAGGAACAAACCATTGGAAGGCCGTAGTGTAATTAGGTATTAGTTTATCTTAACTATATAATTACACTAGTACACTTAGAGTGTATTGAGTAGGACCATTAGAGGTCGTTTCTTTTTATACTGACTTTATAAAGGAACAAAGACCTTAGTTATTATGGAAGTGTGTGCTCTTAATCCTAATATAATAACAAGCACATATATTTGATATTTATTTCTTTAATTTATCAATGGGTGAGATTTAGTTCAATAAATCAATAAGCCCGATAAGTTGGGAAATGATATCACTTATAGTGTGTGTGTTGTTGATTATAGAAGGAAACTGTGTCCTAGTGATCTAGGTTGATAATGTCCCCAAGAGGAGCTCATAAGGATTGTCATGTTAAACCCTGCAGGTGGACTTAGTCCGACATGACGATAAGGTTGAGTGGTACTACTCTTGGACTAAGATATTAATTAAATGAGTTGTCAGTAACTCACTTATTTAGTGGATATTCGACATCTTAAACACAGGGAGACTAACACACTCATAATAAGAAGGAGCCCAAAATGTAATTTGGGATTGGTGCGGTAGTTCAAAAATAGTTCTCTAGTGGAATGAATTATTATTGATAAAATTAAGTTGTGTATTCGGGGCGAACACGGGATACTTAATTTTATCGGGAGACCAAAACTAATTTCTCCTCTCGGTCCCTATCATAGCCTCTTAATTATAGAGTACTATACCCACCTATACTCACCTTCTTACCCATCCTATAGGCGCCGGCCAAGCTAGCTTGGAGACCAAGCTAGGGCCGGCCATGGCTTGGTTCATGGGTGAATTTATGTGGTCGGCCCTAGCTTGAACTCAAGCTCAGGTGGCCGGCCCTATTAAAATAAAAAGGAATTTTAATTTTAAAATTTTTCTTATGTGGATAACATGATTTAAAAGAGAGTTTACAAATTTAAATATTTCCTTTTATAAGATTCTACAAAAGATTAAGAGAAGAGCTAAATCTCTTTCCTTATTTGTAGATTAAAAGGTTGATTTTAATTTTGGTAAAAACTTTTCCTTTTAATCATGATCATGATTTAAAAGAAAGTTTAAAAATTAAAATTTCTCTTTTATTAGTTTCTATAAATCATTAAGAAAAGATTTGATATCTTTCCTTATTTGTAGATTGAAAGGAGATTTTAATTTTTAGAGATAACTTTCCTTTTTAGAAATTATCCACATGTTTAAAAGAAAGATTTTAATTTATAAAATTTCCTTTTTATTAACCAATCATAAAGGGATAAAAATTATTGGAGAAATTTTTATAAATTTTCGGAAACAAATTAGGAAGTTTTAATTCTTAATTAAAACTTTCCTTGTTTTGGGGAGAAAGTGGCCGGCCAAATAATTTGGAAAAAGAAAATTGATTTTTAATTAATTAATTTTTCTTTTTCATGGCAAAGGAATTAAGGAAGTTTTTATTTAAATTTCCTTATTTGCCAAGGCCAAGGATTATAAAAGAGGGGGTAGAGGTGCCTTCAAAAATACACAACAACCTCTATTCTTTTTCTCCCTCTTTTCCTTGGTGGTGTGGTCGGCCCTTCCTTCTTCTCTTCTTCTTCTCTTTGTGGCCGAACCTCTTCATGCTCTTGGAGTTTTAATTGGTGGCCGGATTCTAGCTTGGAGAAGAAGGAGAGAAAGCTTGCATCCCTTGGAGCTTGGTTGGTGGAAAAAGTTCTTCATCCTTTGGAGGTTTTGTGCTTGGCCGAAACTTGAAGGAAGGAGAAGAAGGTGCTAGGTGGTTCTCATATCGGAAGATCGTTGCCCACACAACGTCCGAGATGAGAAGAGGAATACGGTAGAAGATCAAGAGGTCATTATTCACAAAGAAAGGTATAACTAATAATTGTTTCCGCATCCTGTTAGTTTTGTTTCTTTGTAAAAATACCAAATACAAGAGGCATGCGATTCTAGTTTTTCGAATTAGTTTTCGAAGTTGTGTTCTTTTGTTTTTTCTTTTCCTTGTGATTTGATTGTTCTTAGCGGTCAACCTAGGGTTACTATGGGAAGGTTAAATATTTAATTTCCTTAAAAGGCCTTGTCTAGTCGGTGGTGGTTACTCCCATATCCAAGAAGGCCAAGTGCCTCGCCATGTAGTACTGGAAGCCGATTTTCGAAATAGATATTTAATTGTCTTCATGACCTAGGTGATTTGGATCGAACGTGTTAAGTTCCGCAGGAGATACAAGTCTAAACCTAAAAGAACAAATAAGTTAAACTTAGGATCAAACGTGTTAAGTTCCGCAGACGATCCAAGTTTAATTTAAAAGAACACATGGTAGCTAGGAAAAGGTTCAGACCTTTGTACAAAATTTTTATACAGTGGAACCGTTAGGCTTTCCGAGTAGCAACCAACACTACATTCCCAGTCAGCACAAGATAGTTGTGGCAAAGACTGGAGTCTTTCTAGAAAGGGACTTTGTTTCTAGAAAGACTAGTGGGAGTACATTCGATCTTGAAGAAGTTCAAGATGCGGATCCTAGCACTGAAGCCTCGATGGAAGTTGAACTGGAACTACAAAGTGTTGTGGATGATGTTGTTCCACAAAGAGTTGAGGAACAACAACCAGTTCAAGTAGACATACCTCTTCGCAGGTCTGATAGGGTACGTCGTCAGCCTGAGAGATACTCATTTCTCTTGTCTGACCATGATGACGTTGTGCTCATAGAGGATGAGCCTACCACCTATCAGGAAGCTGTGATGAGACCAGATTTCGAGAAATGGCTAGAGGCCATGAGATCCGAGATGGAATCCATGTACACCAACCAAGTATGGACTTTGGTTAATCCACCTGAAGGGGTAAAACCCATTGGGTGTAAGTGGGTCTTTAAGAGAAAGACTGACATGGATGAACTTATCTATAAGGTCGCTTGGTAGCTAAAGGTTTCAAGCAGATTCATGGTATTGACTATGATGAAACCTTTTCTCCAGTAGCGATGTTTAAGTCCATTCGGATCATGCTTGCTATTACAGCTTACCATGACTATGAGATATGGAAGATGGATGTCAAAACCGTGTTTCTGAATGGAAACCTACTCGAGGATGTGTACATGCCACAACCTGAGGGTTTTGTAGATCCACAGCATACTAGCAGAGTATGCAAGCTGCATAGGTCCATTTATGGATTAAAGCAAGCTTCTCGGAGCTGGAATCTTCGATTCAATGATGCAATCAAACAGTTTGGTTTCATCAAGAATGAAGATGAACCTTGTGTCTACAAGAAGGTTGTAGGGGGCATAGTTGTCTTCCTCATATTGTATGTGGATGACATACTACTCATTGGGAAAGACATCCTTTTGTTACAGTCTGTCAAGACTTGACTAGGGACATGTTTCTCAATGAAGGACTTAGGTGAGGCATCCCGCATTCTAGGGATACAGATCTATAGAGATAGATCTAAGAGATTGCTTGGCCTAAGTCAGAGTACATACATTGACAAGGTACTCCTTCGGTTTGCCATGCAGAACTCCAAGAAGGGGTTTCTGCCGATGTCACATGGCGTGAGTCTTTCGAAGACTCAAGGTCCCTCTTCTAGAGAGGAGAGAGACCGCATGGATCAGATCCCTTATGCTTCAGCCATAGGATCTATCATGTACGCCATGCTATGTACTCGACTTGATGTCTCGTATGCTTTGAGCATGACGAGCAGATACCAGTCAGATCCAGGTGAAAGTCACTGGATAGCGGTCAAGAATATTCTTAAGTACTTAAGAAGGACTAAAGAATATTTCTTGATATATGGAGGCAATGATGAGCTAGCTGTAAAGGGTTACAGTGATGCCAGCTTCCAGACCGATCAGGATGATTACCGATCGCAGTCAGGGTTCGTATTTTGCATTAATGGTGGTGCTGTCAGCTGGAAGAGTTCGAAGCAGGACACAGTAGCTGATTCTACAACAGAGGCCGAGTACATTGCTGCATCAGAGGCAGCAAAGGAGGCAGTTTGGATTCGCAAGTTCATCACTGAACTTGGGGTGGTTCCTAGCATTGCTGACCCTATTAAGCTCTATTGTGACAACAATGGAGCTATAGCACAGGCGAAGGAACCTCGCTCACACCAGCGGACCAAACACATACTACGGCGCTTCCATCTCATTCGAGAGATCATCGAGAGAGGAGATGTGAAGATTTGCAGAGTACCTACAGAGGCTAACATCGCAGATCCCTTAACCAAGGCTTTGGCACAGAGGAAGCATGATGGTCACACTAGGTCATTGGGGCTTAGAGCCTACACTGATTGGCACTAGTGCTAGTGGGAGATTGTTAGCTAGAGTCCTAGAGCCAATCATTTGATGATTGTATTTTTGGACTTGTTGTATCATATTCTATATAAATAAAGGCATTTGGTTTTTGGTTATTATACTTACTTGTATTGGTGCCAAATAAACTAAGTATAATAACGTCCTTGAGTAGAAGGTTCTTACCTATATCAATCGATGGTTGAATCGATAGTGAGATGATATAGGGAACTATACTCTTAATCATTCCTAGTCGAGTATTAACATTCAGGGATAATGTTAATGCAATAAGACTAGCATGTAGGTCAACTCGATGACTTGATCTCACAAGTCATGGATATAGAGATATCAAGTTGACACATGGGTATGCATTAGAGAATGTATACTGAATGACCCGCCATGAGAAAGTATCATGGATCATTATATGAGTGTCATATACTTTCTCATGTGGCTATTAGTATGACTACTAGTCCTTGGACCTGAAGTCACCATGGATCCCTATATAAGGAGTTATGTACTTTGGTTTCGTCAAACGTCACCCGTAACTGGGTGGACTATAAAGGCGATTACTGGGTATGTAACAAATTATGCAGAGGGATGTGAGTGATGTAGATGGGATCTATCTCTCCTATATGATGGGAGCGACATTGATATTCTTGATAAAGTGAGACGACGAAGTGCATGGCCATGCCCAAATGAGTCAATATGAGATATTGAGCTCATTTGATTTAGTGAGTCTACTTGGAGTTCAGGATTTAGATTGATCAGAGGATGACACGATCTATGCCTCACATTAATCAATCTAGATGTCTAGGATAGAAGGACACTTGTCATATTTTGTGAGGAGTCACAATTAGTAGTCACAAGGTGATGTTGGATCTCAACATTCTTGTAACTTGGCTAGTAATGATGTGTTGCTAGATACCGCTCATTACTTATGCTTCTAAATGGGTTTAGGGGCATTGCCAACGTTACAAGAACCTATAGGGTCATACACTAAGGACAATTAGATGGAAATTAGGTTCATATGATGAACCAAGAGGATTAGATTCATTTGATGAATCAAATTGGATTAAGAGTAATCCTAATTGGGCTAATTGAGTTAGACTCAAGTTGATTCATGTGTTCAATGAATCTAATTTAGATTATGACTCATTGAATCAATTTAATTAAATGAATTAGATTCATTATATTAAGTTGGCTTGAATCAAATGGTTGGATTAGATCAACCATGGGAGAGATTTGGTCAAGTTTGACTTGACTTGAGAGGAAAAGGAATAGTCAAGTTTGACTTGACTATTTGCCACATCATTAGTGATTTGGCATTAGGAGGACTAATGATGATGTGCCACATCATCAAAGTGTTCCACCTCATGGGGGTTACAAAGCCATTCTCTTTAATGGCTACATTTAATGAGAATGGGGGTTACATTTTGGAAATGTGGCCGGCCACAATTTTGAATGAATTGGATTCATTTTCATTCAAGTGGCATTATTCCATCTTCTTCCTCAAGTGCTCTTCTCCTTTCTCCCTCTCCTCCTTCTTGGCCGAATCATCAAAAGGTGCTAGCACATCTTTTGTGTGATTTCCCATCTACGTGTTCGTGTGGATACATATAGAGAGTTGTCTACGTTGACAACTTCGAGATCCGGCACCATTTGGACGAGCGGGAACGCGAAGGGCTTCGCTTCAAAGGTATAACCTTTTTCTTTTGTAGATCTAAGTGTAGATCTAGGTAGAAACTCGTATTCGTATGTTTTCAAACTTTTTCTTTGCACGGATCCGTTGGCTAGGGGCTTTCGGGGTTTCCGCGACGCGAAAAAACGATTTTCGCCGCCCGAAAAACCCAACACGATTAACCAAATTCACACATTTTATAGCGATCCGGAAGACTGATTCTCTTGATTGATTAGCAGAGTTATACTGTCATGAGATTATCAGGTTGCATGGTGTTCCTTTGAGTATTATATCAGATAGAGACCCACGATTCACGTCTCAGTTCTGGCAGAGTCTGCAGCAGGCTTTGGGCACACAGCTCCGTTTCAGTACGGCATTCCATCCGCAGACAGATGGACAGTCAGAGCGAACCATTCAGACTTTGGAGGACTTGCTGAGGTCTTGTGTTATGGACTTCGGAGGCAGCTGGGAGGACCACCTACCATTGGTGGAGTTCGCCTACAAAAATAGCTATCATTCGGCTATCCAGATGGCACCGTTTGAGGCTTTGTATGGTAGATCATGTCGGACACTCATCCTCTGGGAGGAGGTTGGGGAGGCCCAGCTATTAGGACCTCAGAGACCTCAGCAGGAGGCATAGTTGGTTCGTACTATTAGACGGAGGATGTCTGAGGCTCAGAACCGTCAGAAGAGTTATGCTGATCAGAGATGGAGACCCCTGGAGTTCTCTATTGGAGATCATGTATTTCTGAGAGTTTCACCCACGAAAGGGGTGAAGAGATTTGGTCTTCGAGGTAAGCTAGCTCCACGATATATTGGGTCATTCTAGATCTTGGAAAGGATTGGAGCAGTAGCTTACCGTCTGGCGCTACCACCATCTTTAGCGGACATTCACGATGTATTCCATGTATCTATGCTGAGGAGATACGTATCCGATCCAGCACATATACTATCAGATATATCAATTCCCATTCAGCCTGACATTACTTACGAGGAGGTTCCTGTACGGATTCTGGACCATAGAGAGCGTCAGTTACGGAACAAGACTGTCTGGCTGGTTAAAGTCGGATGGCAGCATCATTCTGACGAGGAGGCTACTTGGGAGTTGGAGGATACGATCCGAGCTTAATACCCTTATCTGTTTACTTAAGGCATGTGGGTTAGATTTTCTTTCAGCATTTATACTGTTGGTTATATTCTAGTGTTTGTTGTTGGTTATAGCGAAATTTGGGGACCAAATTTTTATTAGTAGGGGAGAATGTGAGATATCGGAAAATTTAAATAATAGGGTTATTTGAGAAATAGCCTTATAAAAAATTTTCAGAATTTTTAGAAATTTTCTGAGAATTTTTCGGAGCTCGTAAGATGGGTTTTGAGGGGATCAATTTTGGGTTCGGATAAAGCCTGTTTGGGATACCCATTCAAGTGAGGAAATGTTCTAATATATAAATCCCTTTTCCTTTTCTTTTTATTTCTCCCAAACGCCGAACCTGACCCTCCTCTTCACTGCGATTTCCGATCCTTCTTCCCCGACGCCGATCTCCCCTCTGCTCGAAGCCTCTTCTAGCTTCGATCTCTCTTTCCATTCTTTGCCTTCTCATCTCCGATGATTACCGGTTGTAGGACGTGGGCTGACACTGTGGCCGCCCAAGGGACCAAGGTTGGGCCTCCAGTTGGGCCGCTAGTGTGGTCGCCCAAGGGGCCGAGGGGTCGAGTCGTTAGAATAAAAAGGCGTCTTTTTATTCTAACGACCCCGCCCCTTGGCCTATTGGGCGGCCCAACTGGCGACCCCTTATGTCGTCGACCGACGACCCTCGACCGTGCCATTACTCACTAGGTCTTCCTACCCTTGGCCAGTGGATTTTTGCCTTCCCCAGGATTCGAACTCTTGACCTCCAGGCTAAGTACTAGAGTTTATGAATCCTGGTAGCCAAGTGAGTGGCGCTTACTTGGCTACCAGGATTCATAAACTCTAGTATTTAGCCTGGAGGTCTAGAGTTCGAATCCTGGGGAAGGCAAAAATTCACTGGCCAGGGGTGGGAAGACCTAGTGAGTAACGGCACAGTCGAGGGTCGTCGGACGACGATATAAGGGGTCACCAGTTGGGCCGCCCAAGGGACCACCAAGGGGCTGCCAGTTGGGCCGCCTAAGGGGCCGAGGAGCCAGGTCGTTACACAACGACCTAGCTGGGCTTCGTGCTAGCTATCTGGTTGGCCCATCGACTTAGTTGGGCTTCTCTTACACACTTCATCAAAGTGTTAGATCACAATGAAACTAACTTAACCTTATTTTATCATTCATCAAAACCTTAGTTAGACCGTGAGTGCTAACCGCACCAATAATCTCCCCCTTTTTGATACAATGACAACCTGGGTTAAGTTAGTGAAAAAAATATGCAAAAACATAAGCAAGTATAAGACATGATTTTTAAGTTAGTCTTGTTTTATGTTTGGTATTTTGTTGCTAACTAACTTAAACCACCTAACCCTCCCTTTTTGGCATTCATCAAAATGACAAGCATAGATAATTTTCAAGTTGACAATGGAAAATAAGTTAACTTTGAAATAAAATTTAACACCAGAGAATTATGATAATTCAAAATGTTCAGGTCAACCTGGGGTAGTTAACTTAGAAAAAAATAAGTTAAAGGAAAGTTTGAAAAAGATTAGAAATAGTTTTCAACATCCTTTATCTTTTTCAAAATTGCAAAGTTTTTAAATAGCTAACTTTTTTTTCAGAAATACTAAGGTAAAAATCTACTAACTTTGTAAAATTAATTTCCAAAGTACTTTTCAAAAACAAATTTTGCAAAATCAAACTAATTTTCAAACATAAGATTGTAAAATTAAGGAAATTTTTTTAAACAATTTTCAAAAATAAGTTTATGAAAGCCAATAAGTTTAAAGCAAATTTAAAGTTTTTTTAAGGAAATGACAAACACTTTTCAAAAAAAAATTCAAAAATATTTTCAAAGAATAATAAGTATGAAAATAATTTGAATTAATCCACTCCCTAAATCTGACATTATTTTTGAAATAAGGCTTTTGAAAATATTTGCCAAAACAAAAATTCAAGTAAGATTTTCAAAGTATTTTTTTTAATTAGGTAGGATTTTCAAAAAATATTTTAAAAAGAAATTTGATAAAGAATAATTTTAAAAAAATTAAAAAAACTTAACGAAATAATTTTCTAAGCAAATATAAAAAATTTGATCCTCTCTCTGAATTTGATACTCTCCTGAATTTATTACTCCCTCTTAATGTATACTAGGGTTTGAGTATGTTAAAATTGTTGGTGCAATATTCCCTAGGTCAACCTGGTTGACTGAGCTTGAATTGAGTCAAGCTCGAGTCTTGATATTTGGATTTCGATGTTTGACAATACATATAGACAACACATGAAGATTGCAGGTGCAATTGTTCATGTGGGAAGATTGTGAAGGAAAGTCAAGTAGGTCAAGGTTGACTGGATACTTAACTTAAAAATCCTGGTGAGTGAAGCCAGGTGAAAGACCTAGTGAGTGAAGCTAGGCAGAAGAAAATCCTGGTGAGTGAAGCCAGGTAAAAGACCTAGTGAGTGAAGTTAGGCAGAAGAAAATCCTGGTGAGTGAAGCCAGGTGAAAGACCTAGTGAGTGAAGCTAGGCAGAAGAAAATCCTGGTGAGTGAAGTTAGGTAAAAGACCTGGTGAGTGAAGCTTGGCAGTTGGAAGTCCTGGTGAGTGAAGCCAGGTAATTGGAAAAGTCCTGGTGAGTGAAGCCAGGCATGAGGAAATCCAGATGGATCAAGGCTGATCGGACATCTGGTGTTGGAAAGTCCAAGTAGGTCAAAGGGATTGACCGGATACTTGGCACGAGTTGGAAAGACCAGGTAGGTCAAAGGGATTGACTGAATACTTGGCATGAGGAGGAAAAGTTCAAGTGGGTCAAAGGGATTGACCAGACACTTGGTGAGCGAGTACTAGCAGGTCAAGGGTGACAGGATGCTAGGCATGATGGACCAACAGGTCATGGTTGACCGGATGTTATTTTAGGGGACTTTGGACTTATTTTTGGGCAAAAACAATGAGCTGGATCGATCAGTCAATTGATTGGCACATGCCCAATCGATCGACCGATCGATTGGGTGAGTCCCCGCGACAAGCCTTCTCCCAATCGATCAGTGGATCGATTGGGGAGAAGCATCGCGCGAACAGAACAACTCTGGGTCGATCAACCGATAGATCCAGAGCCCCCAATCGATCAGGCGATCGATTGGGAGCTGCGACTTCGCGCGATAAGCCCTGGATCAATCGACCGATCGATCCAGGCATTTCCCGAGAGCACAGAGACACTCTGGATCGATCAACCAATCGATCCAAAGTCTCCCCAATCGATTGGGAGCAATCCGATCGATTGGGATTCGACCGTTGGCGTCGATTAAAGCTGTTGTCGAGCTCTTTCTCCAAAAAAACACTCGCACTGTTCAGCTCCGATCTTCACAGCAGCTTCTCCACAGTGTTTTCCACTCTCACCGCCAGTTCTTGAAGGATCTTGGAGAGACATCCAAGTCAAGAGGCGTGACTACAACAAGAGGAAGAAGCTAGGGTTAGGGTTTTCACTGCATATCTTGTAAGATATTTCTTGTATTTGTCTTCCCTTGCTTTCTTGTTGTATCAAGAGTATTGTAGGGCTTCTCCGCTTTCGGTAGTTACCGTAAAGGAGTTTCTTATTAGTGGAGGGTGCGTGAGTGTGTGGATCCTTGGATTAGTCACCTCTTCTTGAGGTGGATACCAAGTAAATCTATGAGTTAGCGTTGTGTGGTTGTTTCTTTGTATTTTCCGCTGCATTTCATCGCAAGAAGCAAGCAACGACGAGCAAGGGATCGCGCCGAGCTATTCACCCCCTCCCCCCCTCTAGCTACATATTTGGTCCCAACAAGTGGTATCAGAGCAAGGTTGCTCTTCACCGGAATCATCGTCAGAAAGGGAAAAGAGCTAGAGGGTGAAGAAGTTGGAGTAAAATTCTTCAAGTCAAAAATTTTATCAATCTCAACTTCAATGGAATTCCAAGACGGACTTAGATTCGATACAAGGGTGCCTCTATCATTTATTTCAACAAGATTTAATCTTTGGAAATCAAGGATCGAGAATTTCTTGATGATGGAGATAGAAGGATTTGAAGCTCCAAAAAATTCCAAGGGCAAAGTTCTCAAGAGGAGCAAGTTGAGCCAAGAACAAATCCAAAGATGTGAGGTCAATGACAAAGTGACCAAGCTTTTGGTCAATTTATTTCCAAGCAACATCTTGGAGCAAATTGGAGATTTTGAAGATGCCAAAGAGCTATGGAGCAAATTGACAAAGATTCATGAAATCCCCTCCACTGTACCAAACCAAGAAGAATCCAAAGAGGGTGACTCATTGGATCAAGATCAAGAGGAAGAGGACTCCGAGGTTGAGAGATGCTCAACTTCCGAAGAAGAAGTCCAAGAAGCTTCATCTTTAAAGGAATTCAATGAAAAGGGCAAAGAGGGAGCATACTCTTTGTTTCACATACAAGATGAAGATGAAGAAGTCTCCACCTCTAGGATTGAGGGGGAGCAACCCTTGGTGACGCCAGATCAAGAAGAAGGAGAAGCTTCTACATCCGGGTCAAATGGAGAAGAAGACGATGTATCCTCCAAAAATCAAGAAACATCCAATGGAGGATCATGTGTCATCCCTACACATGAAGGTATAACTAATTCAATTAAAAATAAAAATCACATTGTATGTTTTGAGTGTAGGGAACATGGGCATTACAAGAGCAAGTGCCCCAAGTTGGCCAAGAAAAAGAGCCAAGTTGTACTAAAGGGTAAGGAGAAGCCCAAGGAGACCGTCCCCACAACAAAGAAGAGCAAGGAGCACATTGTGTGCTTCTCTTGCAATCAAAAGGGACATTATAGGAGCCAATGTCCCAAGGGGAAGAAAGCGGTCAAGGCTCATGGAGGAAGCACAACTCAAGGGAGAGCCTCCAAGGTAAAAAGAAAGGTATCATTTATTGAACCTACTCCCTTGAATAATGGTAAAAAGCATGCTAGTTCTAATTTTTATCATTTTAATGCTATTTACCATAAGAATAGAAAGCATGAGAGATTTAAAGAAAAACATGTGGCTCTACATGCTAAAATTACCACACCTAGGTTTAGAAAGGTAGATAAAAATCTAGACAAGGAAACTAAGAATTTTAGTTATAGATCTAGAAATAAAAATGCTCATGAATTCATTGAAAACCCTAAAGCTAAGGACTTAAGGATGGAAAATCAAGTCTTGAGGTCAAGACTTGATAAGTTAGAAAAGACCCTAAAAAGGATGGAAAATATCCTAAAAGGACAAAATGAGCAAAACCTAGGTTTAGGAGCACAAAGGTCATCCAATGGCCATAGAGGTTTGGGATACAAACCCAAGACTAAGAAGGATGTAATTTCTTACCATAGGGTTCTATATAGCTATGGAACCGAGTCAAGTTCTAAGAGTCAAGTCAAAAATACTAGGGAGGTTATCCCTAAGAGTATCTTTGCAACAAATGTGACTAAGACTTCTAAGAAGTCTAAGAAAGTCACAAAGAAAGTCACAAGGGAGGTTATTCCTAGGGTTGACCTAGAAAAGATGATCAAGGCTTCTAAGAAGCCTAACAAGGTCACTAGGAAGGTATCTAGGGAAGTTATCCCTAGTGAATACCTAGAGCATCCAAGGAGCACCAATAGGTTTTGGGTTCCTATGAGCATTTTCTCTACCCCATAAATGGGTTAGAGAGTGTCAACTCCAATTAGAAGGGTAGTTAACCCAACTTTGATGAAGTTGACACTCGGAGAGCATTTTCAAGGTTATTATTAACCTTTGAAAATGATAAGGGGTACATGTTTATTCTTAGGAAGAGTAAAATGTGTCACATTTTGAGAAATTGGATGATATTCTAAGTGACACAAATAGGGAAAATCAAAAGAACTACCAAGTTGGGATTTTGGTATGTTCTTAGGAAATTAAAGACAATATATGCCTTAACTTAAAGTGGTTACTCTTTGAGAGAGTAATTTGTGTCAAATTTTGGGGAATATGCTTAATTTAAATTGGCACAATGTAGGAAAAGGCAAAGAAAATGTCAAAATTGGGTTTTGGCATTTTCTTGATGAAATTGGGCAATCTTGGATTTAGCTAAGGTTTTAGAATACTTAGATAGGTAATCTAGGTATATTTCATTAATGCTAAAACTTGTCATGCTTTATTTGTCCATCATATGTCATGACATCATGTTTATTCTTGCATTCATATTTTATTATGAAAATCATAAAAATATCATGTCATGTCATACATACATCATGTAGTTATAGGATATTTTCTTTTGAAAATTATTTCTTTTTGATATATGCCATAACATTATCATGCATTAATTTATTTTATGCAAACTAAGGACAAATGGCATTCATTAACATGTAACATCCTTGGTGGATGTTCATCACCTCAAAATGCCTAGATAAATATGCATGATCCCTAGAATAGGGCAAAACCAAAGTTTACATCTCACTAAGAACTATAAGGTGACTTATATGTGGTTTCACACACATTAAATACAAGTGAGACGTTAGGATGATGAACAAAACTCAAGATGTTGATTTAGTGCATTCTTTTAAGTTTTAGGTTCATCAAAACACATAGGTATGTGTTTTCCAATCATTGGGAAAGCTAATGTACAAGTCATGTGCATTGAGCCCAAAGAATATGGTTGGATATTGGTTTTGAAAATCAGTTTAAAATTCTTTTAGAAAACCTTGATGAAGACTATCTTTTGATAGTAATTATCATTGAAAAGTTAGACACAAACTAGAAGAAAATACTAAAGTTTTTATATGTTTTCAAGTTTGTGTCAATCTTGAAAAATAGAAAGTATTTTCAAAAAAAATTATTTTTACTTGATAGTATATCTCCTAAGTAGTGTCTACATGAATTTTCATGATTTTTAAAATTTTGTAAAATTTTTGGGGAGTTTCTGAAATTCACTGAAATGAACTTTCAGTTTCTCAGAGCTCCAATCGATCACCCGATCGATTGGAGTGCCTCAATCGATCGGGCGATCGATTGAGAGGAACTTTCCCACGAGCAGAAGCTCGCTCGATCGATCAGCCGATCGATCCAAGAAGTCTGAATCGATTAGTGGATCGATTCAGCAGGGTTCAATCGATTGGAACCCAACTCTAATCGATTGGGAATGCTGATTTTGACTGGGAAAGCTTGATTTTAGCATTTTGGACCATGTTTTAGTCTATGTAACCATTCCTTACCCCTCAAAACATATTTTTATACATCTAGGGGGAGTTTTCATGATGAAAACTAGGATGGATTGGTTAAGGAAGACTAAGTAGAGGTTTAGGTTGAGGTTTGGTTTCATTATTAAATTTATGAACCTCAAAACTTCTAAATTTGGGTTTCCTAAAGGTTTAGGGATTCCAAGTCATTGTTGGTGCAATGACAGAAGTCACGACCATGTCTTTAGGGGGAGTTACTCTTTAAGGATGTGAAAATTATTTTTCATACACCTTGGAAGGTGGTTAACCTTCTTTCATGAGAATGCTCAAGGTTGGGCATTTGACTACAATGGAGAGTGGATATCTTCATTGTTTCAGTGATATATGCTCAAGGATGAGCATTTGATGAAAATGAATGGTATGAGACCTTCATTTGAATCGTGTGAATATACCAAGTGGTATATGCTCAAGGATGAGCGTTGAGAATAATGAAGGGTATGGGACCTTCATTATTGTGTTGTGAGCAACGAGTAAAGTTGTAAACAACGAAGGGTAACTCTTCAGGAGGAGAGTTTGTTCTTGATGTGTGCCCAAAGATGGGGAAAGCTTGTGATGTGTGCCAATAGGGGGAGAATGTAGGGTTTAATTTAGGCCTTCATTCCCTAAATAGGAGGAGAATGTGCATCGCCCTATGGGAAAAGGGAAGGATGAAGGGAATCCTAATTCATATATTGGCATGAAGGAAGTTTAGGCTATGGGATTAGCCTAACTTAAATAAGGTATTGTCAAACATCAAAAATGGGGAGATTGTTGGTGCAATATTCCCTAGGTCAACCTGGTTGACTGAGCTTGAATTGAGTCAAGCTCGAGTCTTGATGTTTGGATTTCAATATTTGACAATACATATAGACAACACATGAAGATTGCAGGTGCAATTGTTCATGTGGGAAGATTGTGAAGGAAAGTCAAGTAGGTCAAGGTTGACTGGATACTTGACTAAAAAATCCTGGTGAGTGAAGCCAGGTGAAAGACCTAGTGAGTGAAGCTAGGCAGAAGAAAATCCTGGTGAGTGAAGCCAGGTAAAAGACCTAGTGAGTGAAGCTAGGTAGAAGAAAATCCAAGTAAGTGAAGTCAGGTGAAAGACCTAGTGAGTGAAGCTAGGCAGAAGAAAATCCTGGTGAGTGAAGCTAGGCAGAAGAAAATCCTGGTGAGTGAAGCTAGGCAGTTGGAAGTCCTGGTGAGTGAAGTCAGGCAATTGGTAAAGTCCTGGTGAGTGAAGCTAGGCACGAGGAAATCCAGATGGATCAAGGCTGATCGGACATCTGGTGTTGGAAAGTCCAAGTTTGGTCAAAGGGATTGACCGGATACTTGGCACGAGTTGGAAAGACCAGGTAGGTCAAAGGGATTGACTGAATACTTGGCATGAGGAGGAAAAGTTCAAGTGGGTCAAAGGGATTGACCGGACACTTGGTGAGCGAGTACTAGCAGGTCAAGGGTGACCGGATGCTAGGAATGATGGACCAACAGGTCATGGTTGACCGGATGTTGTTTTAGGGGACTTTGGACTTGTTTTTGGGCAAAAACAAGGAGCTGGATTGATCAACCGATTGATTGGCACATACCCAATCGATCGACCGATCGATTGGGTGAGTCCCCGCGACAATCCTTCTCCCAATCGATCAGTCGATCGATTGGGGAGAAGCATCGCGCAAACAAAACAGCTCTGGGTCGATCAACCGATCGATCCAGAGCCCCCAATCGATCAGGCGATCGATTAAGAGCTGCGACTTCGCGCGATAAGCCCTGGATCGATCGGCCGATCGATCCAGGCATTTCCCGAGAGCACAGAAGCGCTCTGGATCGATCAACCGATCGATCCAAAGCCTCCCCAATCGATTGGGAGCAATCCGATCGATTGGAATTCGACCGTTGGCGTCGATTAAAGCCGTTGTCGAGCTCTTTCTCCAAAAAAGCGCTCGCACTGTTCAGCTCCGATCTTCACAGCAGCTTCTCCACAGCGTTTTCCACTCTCACCGCCAGTTCTTGAAGGATCTTGGAGAGACATCCAAGTCAAGAGGCGTGACTACAACAAGAGGAAGAAGCTAGGGTTAGGGATTTCACTACATATCTTGTAAGATATTTCTTATATTTGTCTTCCCTTGCTTTCTTGTTGTATCGAGAGTATTGTAGGGCTTCTCCTCCTTCGATAGTTACCGTAAAGGAGTGTCTTATTAGTGGAGGGTGCGTGAGTGTGTGGATCCTTGGATTAGTCACCTCTTCTTGAGGTGGATACCAAGTAAATCTACGAGTTAGCGTTGAGTGGTTGTTTCTTTGTATTTTCCGCTGCATTTCATCGCAAGAAGTAAGCAACGACGAGCACGGGATCGCGCCGAGCTATTCACCCCCCCCCCCCCTCTAACTACATATTTGGTCCCAACAAAAATGTGCAACATATTTTTAAGGTTTATTGATTAAGTTTTACTTAACTCAATTCAATAATTAAAATAACTTTACATTTCATATTAATTGACTGATTTAATGAAAGTCTAAGTTATAAGTTAATTTTTCATATACATCATTCTATTTATTAGATTTAACTCGGATTAACTAAGTCAGTATTAATTCAGAGTTAAATTTGTTAAAATTATTAAACAAAGTAAAGTTAAGGTTCAAATGAAGTCAATCTTTAATTGAGATAAATTATAATTTAAGTTTTAAGTTAAGTGTCTAAGTTTAAAAATGATTTTGAACGTATCTTTTAAAACAATTTTTAAAAGGATTTTAAAAAAATATTTTAAAATATTTTTTTAAATGATTTTTTATTTAAAAAAGAGTTTTCCAAAGTAGTTTTTTAAAATAATTTTTAAAGAATTTTAAAATAAATTTTAAAGGATTTTTAAAATAAGTTTTAAAGGATTTTTAAAATAATTTTTAAATGATTCTTAAAATAACTTTTAAAGGATTTTTAAAATAACTTTTAAAAGATTTTTAAAATAATTTTTAAAGGATTTTTAAAATAATTTTTAAAGGATTTTTCAAATAACTTTTAAAATATTTTAAAAATTATTTTTAAAGAATTTTTAACATAAATTTAAAAAAATAATAATAATAGTATTTAAAGGATTTTTAGAATAACTTTTTAAAAAGATTTTTAAAATAACTTTTTAATATATTAATTAATCTGTTAAATAAGTTAGGAGATAAGTAGGTTAGGTTAAAATTAAGATTATAAATTATGTAAATTAAATAATTTTCTAATTTCATGTTGTTAAATTAAGTTAAAATTAAAGTCACATAGATTAGAATTAATTTTAATTTTAATTTTAATTTTAATTTTAATTTTAATTTAGTTTTAAATTAAATTTTAAGTTTAATTTAAATTGTAGTTTAATTTCAATTTTAATTAATTTAACTTAACTTAATTTAATTTAAGATAATTTAATCTAAGTTTATCCAATTTAAATTAATTTAATTTAACTTAAGTTTAATTTAATTTAAATTTTAAGTTAAGTTTAAGTTTAATTTTAAGTTTAAAATGAATTTTAAGTTTCAGTTTTAAGTTTAAGTTTGGGTTTAAGTTCAAGTTTTAGGTTTTAAGTTTAAGTCTAAGTTTTAATTTTAGGTTTTAATTTAAGCTTTAATTTTAAGTTTAAGTTTTCGTTTAAGCTTTAATTTCAACTTTAAATTTTTAATTTAATTTTTAATTTAATTTTCAACTTTAGTTTTCGTTAAATTAATATTTTTAAATAATTTTTAATATAATTTTTAAAATAATTTTTTTAAAATAAAATAATTTTTAAAAAATAAAAATAAATTTTAAATAAATTTTTTAAAATTAATAAAATAATTTTTTTAAATAATTTTTTAAGTTAAAATATTTTTTAAAAAAATTAAGTTGAAATTAAATTTTTAATTTAGTTTTCAATTAATATTAATTTTATTTAGTTTAATTTAATTTAATTTAATTCTAATTAATTTTAATTTAATTTGGTTTTGTTTTAATTTAATTTACTTTAATTTAATTTGATTCGATTTGATTTGATTCGATTAGATTTGATTCAATTTGATTTGATTCAATTTGATTTTATTCGATTCGATTTTATTTGATTCGATTCGATTTGATTTGATTCGATTTGAATCGATTCGATTCAATTTGATTTGATTTGATTTGAAATCTCTAGTCATCTCACCCGATCTATGTTTTCAATCAAGGAAACCTATAATTTTTGTAAGATAAAGTTAAGTTCAATTTTTAGGATTTGGTTTAACTTTGTGTTAGATTTAGGTTTAGCTTTGGGCTCAACAAATAGGCATTCTTTGGATAAACTTTTGTGTTATGGTGAGTCACATGGGCATCATTAGAGTAACCATGCCTTCAAGATTTTTCAAATGGTCCTATCCACTGAACTTAGTACAAAACCTTGATCTAACTAGTTAGGATCCGTAAGGGGTAGCGTCAGTTAGTTCCACTAAGCTAAATGCACCAAGTCGAAGTCATATCTTCCTAGACATGCATAGACAAAGCTTCCCTAACCTACTATCATCCAAACTTCACCAATACCATAGGTCAAGTTAAAATTTTATCCCTTTTTAATTTAATCCTAATTACCCTATTGGCTAGGTTATTTTTGGAGGTGCCAACTAGTTTGGAGCCTCCCCTAAATTATTGATTTTTCTTTTAAGATTTAATTTGTAATTTAAATTTAAGTTTTTAATTTTGAATTAATTAAATTGGTCAAATTTTCCTCCTTTAAAGAAGTGTATTTAATATTTAAATTTTCTTTCAATTTTAATTTTATTAAGTTAAGATTTTTAGTGTTTAAGTTTTTATTAATTTTTAAATTTGAATTGATTAAACTGTTTGAATTATATATCTTTAAAGGTTTATCTCTTAATTTTTTATTAACTTTTAATTTTGAGTTTTCTTTAATGTTTAATTTTGAATTTATTAAATTTGGTTTTGGTTTTATTGAAATGTTTGAATTTAACCTTATATTTTCTTTATCTTTTAAGTTTATATTATTAGTTGAATTTATTAGATTAGTCTTATTTTTAAAATTTAATTTTTTGTTAATTAAATTATCTTGGGTTTAGATAGGATTTTCTAGATTGATATTGTCTAGATTATTAAATACTTTATTAAGGTATTTATTAATTTTATCAGAATCTATTTCATTATTTTTAAGTTTTAAATTAGAATTTATCTTAATGTTTAAATTAATTATTTTTGAATTTTTACTTAATTTTTGATTTTATGAATTATTTGAATTGATTTGGTCATTGTTCTATTTGACCAAGTCAAGGTTGATGCTGATTTGATCAAAGTCTTGATTGACTTGATCAGAATCTGGATTATTTTGTGGTTTTGAACTTGAATCATGTAAATTTTGATTTGTTTTATCAGATAATGTCCTAGGGGTATTTTTGCATGTATTATCAAGTACATTATTTTCACGTATATTTTCATAAATATCCAAATTAACATGCATATTTTTTAAACTACTACTAGCAGGGGTATTTTGGTAAATATTACTAATCTTGAGTGCAACCCCTAGCCCAAGGAAGCTTCTGACTTCACTGACATTCTTGGGTCTATTCCAGTTACTCACAGCTTCTATTTTTGTCGGGTCTACCATAACCCCATCCTTAAAAATAATGTGACTTAGGAAGGACACTTGATCGAGCCAAAACTCGCACTTGGAGAACTTGCGCACATCTGTCTCTGCTGAAGAAGCTGTAATACTGTCTTCAGATGTTCCGCATGTTCTTCCTGAGTTCTGGAGTATATAAGGATATCGTCTATGAAGACGATTACAAACTTATCCAAATATGCTTTGAATACTATGTTCATCAGGTCCATAAACGTAGCAGGAGCGTTTATCATTCCAAAAGGCATGACTACGAACTCGTAGTGTCCATACCTCGTTCGGAATGCCGTCTTGGGTACATCTTCTGCTTTCACTTTCACTTGATGATACTCGGACCACAAGTCTATCTTGGAAAAGACTGTGGCTCCCTTTAACTGATCAAATAGATCATCAATTCTCGACAGGGGATACCTATTCTTGATTGTTACTTTGTTCAGCGCTGGTAGTCCACACACATTCGCATGGACCCATCCTTCTTCTTTACGAACAATGCCGGAGCTCCCCATGGTGAGTGACTAGGGTGAATGAAACCCTTGTCGAGTAGCTCCTATAACTGTCCCTGAAGTTCTTTCAATTCTGCCGGAGCCATGCGGTAAGGTACTTTTTGAGATTGGATGGGTACCAGGAATGAGTTCAATTTCAAATTCAATTTCCCTATCCAGAGCTAAACCTGGAAACTCATCTGGAAACACTTCCGAGTAGTCACATACTACTCTAACTTCCTCTAGCTTTCGGGCTCTTTCTTATTGGGTGTTAACCACATGAGATAGAAACCCAGCACATCCATCGGCTAATATTTTCTGAACTTTTATAATTGATAAGAATTTATGGGTTCTCTTCTTTGATTCTCTAATGAACCCAAATTTAGACTCTTCCTCGGGTTGGAATAGGACTCTTCACTTACGGCACTTGATGGAAGCCCCATACTTGCTCAAAAAGTCCATCCTAAAAATAACATCATAATCAGACATGTTCAGTATTATCAAATCATTGTACAGTTCTCTGTTTGAAATTTTAACTGGCATAGCTTGTAGCCAATGCGTAGACGTCATTATCTCTCCCGAGGGTAGTGTTGTCAAGAACTGTCTACTTAGGACCTCCGAGGGTATACCTATTCTTTCAGCAAATGCCATAGAGATGAACGAATGGTTGCCCCAGTATCAAATAGCACAGTTGCATATAGACTAAAAATGCATATTTGACCTATGACAACAGTGGAGGCGTTTGCTACCTCCTCTCTGGTAAGGGAGAAAACTCGAGCATTTGTAGCACTTGGTGGAGCCTCCAGTCTACCTTAACTAATATGAGGACCCTCCAATGCGGCCTGCATCTGGTGTAACTATGCCTGTTTGGCTCCATACTGAACAAATTATGAAGGAGGTAGGTTGCTCTTGGTCGGCCAATACTTGGCCATATGCCCTTCTTGACCACACGTATAACAATCACTAGTGCCCTTGCGATAGATTCCAGGATGCATCTTTCCACACGTGGGACATGTAGCATACTTAGGCTGCTTCCTTACGGATCCTCCCTTTTTATTGCTCCACTGCTTTCTCTTGGAGCTCCCCTTCCAGGTTGAACCTTGGCCCTGGGATTTCTGAGTGTCAGAACTCCCTTGACTTTTATTCTCAATCAGTATTGTCTTCTGCTGCTTGATGTTGTTCAGGTAATGCTCCGTGATCAGGGCACTACTAATTAGCTCGTCTACAGCATGTGGTCTATTAATTCCGCAAGCTACATTCAAAGCTATCTCTGGCCTCAGCATCTTAAGCATTAGTCTTACCCTTTCTCGTTCTGTACTGACCAGTTCAGGGCATAGGTGAGCTAGCTAGCCTATTGAATTTCTTCATGGCTTTGTCAACTGATAAACTTTCTTGTCGAAATTCCGTGGACTCATCGTAATGTTTGTTTGTGACTCACATATGAAAGAATTCTTCAAAGAACTCAGTCTCAAAGTCAGACCAGGTCATTTGATTTACTATTCTTTTAGCCTTGACCAGTTCCCACCACATTCTTGCATCACAGTGATGTAGAAGGAAGCGCACTTTATCTTTTCTACCTCTGGCCAGTCCAGTAACTCCATTATACTCTCCAGGGTTTTGAACCATGCCTGAGCATCCCACGGTTCGTTGGTGCCAGAGAAGTTCTCTGGTTTCAGTTTCTGCCACTGGATAAGGTATGCTTCCTGCCTCACTACCCTTGCATGGGTTGCAGGTGTAACTGATGGAACCTCGGCCGTAATTGGTGCCGCCACATTGGCTTCCGGTGGGACTACAGGAGAAGCTTGCTGGTTAGCCGTCAGAGTGGCTATAACCTGTTGTTGTTCTGCCAATTGTCTCTACAGCTGAGTTACTACTTCTAAAAGATTGGGCGATGGTGCAGATTCATTCATCTCTAGTTGGGTTTCGTTAACTCTTGGTTGTCTAGCCGGTCGTCCTCTGGCCATCTACATATTCATAAGCCAACCAGTGGGACATGTGTCAGCCCATCATCATTCTTATTTGCTATTATTAGCACTTTCATGTATAAGCATGCTCTCATTCTTACTTGCTATCATTAGCACTTATTAGCACTTTCATGTATAAGATGCTTAATCTTAACAACAATTCTTACTAATCATAACATAAATAAATGCGTAAAAGTTATGAGAAGGTACTTTCTTACTTGGAAGCTGCAGGATCAATGATTAATGTGTGTGTGGCGGAAGGGTGGAACTTGCTCTGATACCAAACTGTAACGCCTGACCTTTTAACCTTACCTCATATAATACAGACGTCACCCTTATCTGTACATCTTAATTTTTTTGGCATTCTTACACATTATGTACTACTCAGCCCATAGGTCTACTCTAACTTATTCGACTGATAAGACATGACCTGGAGCCAAGCAGAGTTGCACGGTCGTGTGAATCCACACGGTCGTGTCCCCTTGGCAGAGAGGAAGAGGTGCACGACCGTGTGGATTCACACGGTCGTGTCCCCTTAGCCGAGAGGAAGAGGTGCATGGCCGTGTGAATCCACACGGTCGTGTCCCCTTGGCAGAGAGGAAGAGGTGCATGACCGTGTGAATCCACACGGCCGTGTTTCCTTGGCAGAGAGGAAAAGGTGCACGACCGTGTGAATCCACACAACCGTGTCCTCTTAGCCGAGAGGAAGAGGTGCACAGCCGTGTGAATCCATACGGCCATGTCCCCTTGGCAGAGAGGAAAAGGTGCACGGTCATGTGAATCCACACGACCGTGTCCCCTTGGCAGAGAGGAAAAGGTGCACGACCGTGTGAATCCACACGGTCGTGTCCCCTTAGCCGAGAGGAAGAGGTGCATGGCCGTGTGAATCCACATGACCATGTCACCTTGGTCGAGAGTAGAGAGTAGGGGGTCATGTGAATCTGCACGGTCGTGACATGGGTCGTGCGGAGGTCACACCCCATCCTACAAAAGGGTTTGTTCTCCCCTTTGGGGTGACCCTAAAGCTCCCCTCTTCGCCACTCTTGTAGTGTCAAACTGACCATTTCATCCTAGACAATTAGTGATAGTATTTCATATAGAGCGAAAAGAGGAAAGTACTTTAACATTAAGTTCCCAACATGTTCCATAAAATAACAAGTTCCTGATCTCCTTCCACTGTTCTATCACACACACACACAGAACACTGCTCATACTGCCTCCTCCTACTTGAGCTTTCCTTTTCCTTTATCTGCAGTATAAGAAAATGCAAATCTATAAGCGAATACTTAGTAAGTACTATCTACTCACAAAACGATGCATTTAAAGAGAACATGCTTTTAAAAACTACTTGCAGAAAACACAAAACTCATGCTTGACGATAATTCACGCTAAAACGCATAATTCAGAATATGTGCATGGTATGTATTTTTAAACAGGTTTATCATGCAAAACATCAACCTAAAATCATGCTAGTAATGAAATGAAAACAGGAATCTTGGCATAATATTGAGTTCATCAATGCTGCACTTTATGACTCAAGCCCTCAACCTTAGGAAAACTTCCACTAAGACAAACCATGAAGTTTGAAAACTTTATATTACATAACTAGTGAAAATAGTAAACAACTTGCTTTGGGCCCGACATTGTACCACTTTGCGTGCATCCTTAATAAGATCTGAGGTAGCTAATCCCAAATCCATTAAGGTACTACTAGATGATCTAGGGGCCTAGGGGCGATCTAGGAGCCCACCCATGGACCTTGTGTCCAGTACATGCCT